>NC_072731.1:130825652-131118527 GCF_026930045.1 Uloborus diversus
GCATATCAGCATCAGAACTATGTAATTTGGAATTTTTTGATAAAATAATGAATCATGCTATTCCCTTAAATATTTTAAAAACCAATTTTGAACTCTTAGCCAAAAATTTGGTTATTGCAAAATAACTTTGTTTTTATCAAGATAACGATAAGAAGCACACGATTTTCACCATTTGCGTCTAGTGCCTCGAAAATTGTCCTAAAGTTTAGAAAATACCCCTCAATCTCCAGATTTGAACTTAATATAACGTATTTAGAGATATTTGGAGGCTAGATTACGAAAATACGGCAAAAAAATGAAAATAGAGCTAGAATTAGTAAGACTCGAAGTGTGGTTGAACACTTACTCAGAAATTGCGCAAAAAAAAAGAAGGAAAAAGAATGAAATCTATTCCCAGACGTTTAAAAGGTGTTATGAATACTGTATGATATTCTACAAATTAATAACTTAATAAAAAATTAAATTACTCAATAATATATTGACCTGTTTTTGAAGTGTACGAAGACTTTTGTGAGATAAAATTTCCGGCACTTTTTGGTTTTTGATTTAAAAAAAAATAAGTTTTAATGTTTTTTAAAAACTTTTCAAGTAATTTTGTTAAAAATCGATCACAGATCTTATAATTAAATACCTATTCCGAAATATTAATTCTAGCCAATGGATTGGGGCCTATTTCGTTGAAAGTCGTAGGTGTACGAAGACTTTTGGGAGCCACTGTATATGAAGTTTTTGTTCAAAAGATGGGACCACTAATCAGTCGGAGTTCGCTTCGCTCCCTGATCGGCTGGATTACAGGAACTTGGTGGCTTGGCGACCTTGGCCATAACAATACAGTTGCGTGATTATTTGTTTGCTACTGTTAATGTAATTTATTGTATCTTTTGTTTATTTGGTAAAATATTTTAAATTGCAAAGAATTGTTTTTGGTTTTTAAAGAGTGTTTAGTCTATTTAATTGAAGAAAGTGTTTATTTTATATCGGGAGGGGGAGGGGAGTGATTTTCGCTTATTCAGGGAACAGTTTTTACATTTATCATTTTTTAAATGATATCCATTCGATTGTTTTGTTCCTTTTCATATGGGGGACGTTGCAGCGGGATTTCCTGTTTTTACCAGATGGGAAAGTTATTTTTTTATACTTAATATCCGAGGATGATTTTTATCCATTGTGTATGCTTAAAGGAACAAACCATACAATCTCTGAAGATCTTAGAAGTACGCCAGAAAAAATAGTTGAGAAAGCAACTGCTCTGTGGACACTAGATAAATCAAGCTGTAATAAATATACGCCTTCTGACACCAAGCAGCTTAAAACATTTTCCATTTACTTATTTTTTTTCAACGAAACGGTTGGGACACTTGATAGTTTATTTAAATTTTTCAACTTTTCAATTGACAAAGTTTGAACAGAACAACGTCTGTCGAGTCCTCTAGTATTATATATATTTTTCTTTTCAACTTTAGGTTTATTCATATAAAATTAACGAAATTTTCAATTCGCAAAATCATCGATATCTTCATTTTTGCGAAAATAAATGTTTTTACAGTGTTGTATCTCTTTGAAGTTTAAAACGTTCATCCAAGGGACATTCCCGACAGTCAGAAAAAACAAAGGAGTTACTAAATTGGCGGTTATCGCTAATTCATATATACTTTTCTTTTTAAGTCAAGCTCTATTCAAAACAAATTTTGGCGAAATATGAAAATTACAATTGCAAACGAGCTAATGGCGTCAAACAGATAGAACGTATGGCGTCAAAATGATATGCCAGAGGTCATCTCGTATTTTTATAAGTCTTATTTCTCATTGCATCCGTTGATGTACTCGCGTAAGATTTGCACGAGTCAAATTCGTTTGAACCGAATTGTTTCTTAAAAAAAAAAAAAAAAAAAAAAAAATCTTTATTAAAAAATAGTTTTCAGAAATCGCTACAAACTACTATTTTTTTGTATCGAACTACTCACTACACTACTCTTTTTTAAAAGTAGTGCGCTACACTACAAACTACTGAAAAATGTAGCTACTACAGTAGCGTCGCTACTTGTAGCGCGCTACTTCCAACCACTGAGTAAGAGTTCTTGAGACATGTAGGAAGCGACCTGTGCAGTTAATCTGTTCATAATTCCAGCAAACAAAATTTCCCAAGCAAGTTAAAAAAGGTGTTTAGATTTTTAAATTTTTCAAATTCCCACGTAATATTTTTTCTTACCAAATAAAGTTTTGGCAGTTGTAAAATTTTGTGTTCAAAATGTAGTTTCTAACTGTCCTACTCTAAAATAAAATTTTCATATTTATTCGAACATTTATTTCCAAGCTATAACCATTTATTTGACGAATGACCACTTTACCCCATTGACCACTTTCCCCCACCAGACCCTATTTAGTATCCACCTCCTTTTGACACCCCTTCAAGTACAACGAGCAGCGCTTTCATTCAAATAAACGGAACTCATCCAATCGTTTTTTCCAGCTGCTACTACTTTTTTCGTATAAGAAAAATTTATGCTAACTACCTGTCTTTCTTCTGCAGCTTTGACAAACTACAACGGGCCTGAAAATCACTCCATTTGAATATGATATATATAGTGAACTGTTTTACCTAATAAATACTTCAAGATAGGAATCGGGTTATAAATGTATTTTTTCTTTGGTTGGACATAAAACGTGATGATTTTAAGCATTGTATTAGACAACGTATTTCGCACGAAATTGTATTTAAAATATTTATGTTCCATTGTGTTCGGGTCAGAGTTTACACTATGGAAATGTAATTGATGAATGACGCAGATCATTTTTCAAACTTGAAGGCAAGGAAATGTTAATAAATACATTTCACATAAAAAAGTACAAGAAATATGTAATTGTATTTATACTTCTACTGAAAGATTTCACATCAAATTGAAACTTCAAAGAAATAGTTTTAAATGATATGATTTGTTCCTGCCAAAGAAAATGAGTTCGGGTGGAAAAGTCTTTTTTACCTTTAAGAGTAAATACATATTTACGGGTTTGGAAACTGCAGAATGCGTTAAATTTGAATCTTCCGTGCGTATGCTAACTTTTGTATCTTGGCAACAAGTTTAACAGTTTGAAATTTTTATTGCTTTTTTCGTAAGAGCTCGAAAACGTTTATTTTAAATAAAAGCGGCAAAATTCTGCAAATACCTACCATATTTGAAATTGTTTCGTGTTCAGTCATTTGATAAGTCTTGCTACATGATCCATATCAACATTTTTACTCGTTTTTTTTTTACATGTAATAAAAAGTTTTCACAAGTGGAAGAAAATTTAATACAAACTGGTTTGTTTAGTGTTTTGTCTACTACGAAAGTTTTTTTTTTAGAAACTTCCTTTCGAATACTCTGATATTTTAAAATTAGCAAACACCCTTTCAGCATTTGTCACAAAAAATAACCTACATTTAATATATTTTTTTATATTTTCGTGTGAACGAAGCCCGATGTAACATAAAAATGCTCAGTTACACCTTATCTCTTGGAGAGATTGGCTCTCAAATTTATTCGCAACCAGTTCTTATTAAAAAAAATTCGTTAATTAACAGTCAGTAACTTCTTGAATTACTACTTGAGACATAAGTGATCATGCTAAAGGAGAAAATTAATCGGTTTTTCATTCCCAAAACTGTGCATGTTATCAAAGAGCAATAAGCCCTAGCTCTTATCAGGATCCATAAGAATACCAATTTCGGCTTCATTATTTTAATAACTTTGTAGTTACGCTTGCAGCACACACTCGATTAAGCAATGTCGTTTGAGAGATTAGCCCTAAAATTTAATCAGTCTTAGTTCTTATCATAAGCTAAAAAATCTTTAATTTTTTTAAAAAACTTGTCAGGCTATGTTTACTAAGATAACGCTAGTTTATGTTTCCTCTCTTTAGAGTGATTGACGCCAAAATTCAATTAGCACCAGCTCTCATTAGGTTCAATTGCACATCAGTTTCTGTTTGAATCATTTCATTTTTCTTAATACGTAGCGCTCGAAGCTTAAAGAGAAAAAACATTTTTAGAGATTTTTTCGACAATCCATCGCGATGCTCTTTGTAGTAATTTGTGCAAAAACCAAATCAACATAATTTTCCATCTCAGATGATCTGTGGACTTTTGTATGAATCCTCGCCCTACTTTTTGAGTTAAAGGTGTAAACTTACCGAGCAGAACGTTCGATTGTACAATACATCTGGAAATGATTGTCACCTAAAAATAATTTGCAGTAGGCTCTCTAGGGTGCATTTGTGAACTGAATTTCGCTGAATACATTTGCCCATGCATTGGCGTTTTTGATTAAAGCGCCACACGAAAGTGTTTGCCCAAATACACTCGCGAATACAGGAACACATACACAAACGCACCCACATATAGACATATTCCACACTTCTTGAAACGCACCATTTTGTAGTACCCCTTTGTATTTAGAGCTATATTTTGGCTAAAAAAATAAGCGCAAAGACTTTTTGATTTTCCCTTGTATTTGAGACACTTGTGAAAAGAATAATAAATAAATAAGTATGTACTTTTAGTTAAATAATTTATTAAGCAACATAAACAGTCACACAAGGTGTGTGACATGCCACGGAGGTGAGGATTTATATATTGTGAACCAAAGTATATTAAAATAAAAATTATTAATAAAACATGTTGGCAGGTTTAAATAAATATATTTCGGTGAAATTAGAAAGCATTGAAAGTTCTTACAATGAAAGGCGTGCGACAGAAAAGTTACTCTTCAAGAATTACCCATATACTTTGGGTACATAAAAGGTAAAAATAGAGAGTATATTTTAAACACTCCAACGTTTTTCAACTAAAAACGAATTTAGAAGAGTGATAAATGACAGAATCATCCAGCATCATTAGTCACTAAGCATTTTCTCGACAATATCACGAATGATTATTTATTACTTTCGAACTATCTCAACAAATGACACTTCCTGTATTCCTCTTCCACGAACTTAGTAGGAAGCTGTTTTAATAAATGATGCAAAGGAAGTAATGCCGTAACACACAGATAAGAGAGAGACCCTTTAGCACTTGAAAATCTGTACCTTGTTAATTTAAAAGCTCACATTCAGGTTACATATTAGATATGTCACTTATGAATTATTGTACGTTGCATTTCGCCTTTAAAAATATTTCTTGGTTTGTTTAAACATTATGCCTAAATATTTCAAGTAAAATTCTTGAAATGCGTAGTTTGATTGTTATGTCTATTTTCATCGCGTTTTAATTTAAATTACGTCATTGGAAACTTGGCGACAATTTACGACAGAGAATCAATTGCTTATTTTGACAGAAGTCAGTTTATAAGGGTGTTATCATTAGGAAAAATGAGGGAAAATAAATGCATATGTCTACATATTTTAAATGCAGTATTATTTATTCAGTAATTTATAGTACTTCAACTTGGATGAAAAAAGATAGATCGGAAAGAAAATAACGTAATAAAATTAAGATGATTTATTGAAATTAAATGCAGCTTAAAATTCCCAATTACATAAATGTGTAGAAGCAATAGCTCTTTCGTTTGGTTTAAAAACAAATACACATTTTCTAAGAAAATTAAAACATTAAAAAAATTAGCAGTTAAAAAAGAATATCCCCTTCAAAATTACTTGACTCGAATTTCTTTAAAAATGCATTGATCAAATTACATGTGTTTTTCCCATCAAATTATTGATAAGGGTAGTTCAAATAGCTTTCAATATCATGGATTGTTTTGTCACGGATTACCATAACTTAATAATTATTATCAATTATCACTAACCGTCGAGCAATTTTTGATTCAAATGCAGTTAAGTGAATTATTTTAAGCATACAAATGTGCAGATTCAACAGCACATTAAATATATATCAATAACAGTTGTAACATCATTTAAATTCAAAGTCAAATAACACTACTCTGTCTGCATCATTGTTTTTTAATTAAATAACATACTGTAAAAAATGCTGGTCGCCTTGTCTAGTGATCAGAGCAGTCTGACTGCAATGAGGTGGTCCCGGGTTCAAATCCTGACTCGGGCATGGATGTACTTTCTCTCTCCTGTTTTTTCTTTGTGTGAATGTGTTGTTATACTGTGAATGATTGCCCACCCTATAAACGGCTCCTTTGGTATGTGTGCACTGTGGTAGTCCTACTTCACACCACATTACGGTAGTTGGAAAAGTGAAGCAGCCCACCACTAATTGCCAGCGTGGCTGGCGTATAACAACAACTGTTAAAAATAAGCAGTTTCCATTTACACGATTAGGTTCTAGCTCAGGTGCAACTCCTGCTTTCCGCGCCCCGTTGTTGTTATACTGCCATGGGTAGGTAGATGGAAGTGTTGTCAAATTTTAGTTTAATTTTATTTTATTTATTTATTCATCCCTCCCTCTTTTTTTGATTTTTTATTAACTTACTTACTTTTATTTTATTGTATAAACATGCTTATTTGGTTTTCGGTAAAAAGCAAGAATTTTTTACCCGTGGTCTAAATCAAGCTTAAATATTTTAATGATATTTCTGTGAACTCAAAAACTGATTTCTGTAAATTTCTCCCAAACTTTTTCTTTTCTTTTCTCGTTTGTAAATGTTAGTATTGACGCACGCCTACAGCTGTATGATAGGATTTCACTCTTTGAATTTTAAATACTCATAGTGAAAAACAATTTATTAACCGACTTCTAAAAAGGAGGTTATGATTTCGTCTTCGCGGCTTTTTATGTATGTTTTCGTATTATTCCAAAACTACAGAACCGATTTGAAAAATTCTTTTTTTATTTGGAAGGGAATGCGTCTCAGATGGCCCCAAGGTAATTTGGTCTGGATCTGATAAGGGGTCCCCGAGAAATCCAAGAAACTTTGAATTTCACACGTAATCCAAATTACGTCAGCGGGCGGAATACGTAACAGGTCACGTGTTTCCCGTGACCAGTGTGTATTTTCACAGCACAGGTTTTGCCTTCGTCTTGAACGATAATTCTCGCGTCATATGGATGATTAATTTTCGCCGCCTGTTAATTTGTACTTATAGCTGTTACTAATGTTTTACTACGTAACAAAGCAGTAAAGTAAATATATTTTGCTACTTTAAGAGCTGAATCAATTATCTTAATATTATTTTAAACTAAAATAACTTGATTTAGTCACTTTTTTTTTAATATTTCAGTTTTTAAACATATTCAGTGTTCAATCCAAGGGGAATTGAACCCAGAACACCCCTCCCCCGAAGATTTAATTTATATCCTTTAATAAAATGTTGTAACTGGTGTCTGATTTCTCAAGTTTGACCAGTATTCTAGATTCACTATTTCACAATGCCGCCAGTTTAATTTGAAATTAGGGTTATACTAATTAGCAGCCTTCAAAAAAACTAGGAGGTTCTGAACTCATCGGATTTGTTTTTTCTTTGTACAATGTTAAATAAATACTCGAAGACACCTGTACTTGGGAAACCGTAAACATTTAAATGGTTCTAACTAAATACTGTGTGAATCCAGTCTACTTTTCAATAGAAATGAGATGTATAAATTGTTGCATTTCTGCTAATGCTCGTTCATCGCGAGGTTTAGTTAAAAGTTTAAAGGGTTCTAATACAGATCGAGCTATTACTTCAAGTCTTTTGACTCTGCTGAGAGCTACGTATACTCGTCCTTTCTCAAAGTTATTTTTACCTGACTGCGCGTGCGCCACGCAAAGGAGGGTAATGTGTTTATAAGTCTATGTATGTATGTCCGTTTCTATGTGGCGTTCTACAGGCTAAACGCCTTGTCCAATTTCGGTAATTCTTACGTCAATCGATTTGTCTTAACCTTGGGAGTGTCACTAAACACATGGTAGTAATCAAAAGTACCATTTCAAAAACCAGTTGCCATTTTGTCAGTTTGGGATCGGCGCACGCTGGGTGTCGCACACTGTGTCACACGCTACCTGCGTGCGACAAATGCAGGAAGTTTTCGCTACCTGAATATTTTTGTTTACTAAGTCTACTAATTGGGGTCTCATTGGCCGAGTGGTCTAAGCGATTACTTCTCCCACTTGAGGCGGTGGGTCAAGACACCCTCGCTCCGGAAGTACTTTCCCCTTCTTCTGATTTAAATTCTTTCATGCGTTCTTTATATGTATTCTGTACTGTAATAAAAAATATATTATGCGTAACGAAAGCAAGACACTTAGATTGTCGTCCTCATCAAAATAAACCCGTGCAATAAGCACCAAAAGAAAAAAAGTCTTCTAATTCGATTTTCATCTCCTTACATGTTGCGTTAGTTTTTGCCTTGCTTCAAAAGACTGAGTTTCGTGACGTGTACTTTCTTGACAGGCTTTTTTAGTTTTGAGAGAAAGATTTGACGGACGGACATTTTCGCGTCATCATGAGTTATACAGACTGTTTATATAGCTTTGCTGTGGTTGACTTAAGTTCGCGCATTTTTGCCGAATGTCAAGCACATGTAGCTTTAAGCCAAGTTACGTCCCTAGAGGGACTAATTATCAGTAGTTTAGACCACCGAAACACCCAATTGTAAAATAATCACTGATTTCAATTACTGTACTATGAATTATTTTAAATATATAACTAATTATGTACGATCTCGTAATTTTTAAAAACCTATTGATGTTGGGGCCTCCTATAAACTACTACCTAACGTAACTGAGTAGATTCAGTTTCAAAAATTAATTTCGTGTTTAGAGTATTTAATTTAGGATTCGGTGTGTTGTCAGTTACGTTAGGTAGTAATTATAGGAGCCTCCGACTTCAAAAAGTTATTAAAAATTAAGAGATCTTGTATAATTAGTTAGGTATTTAAAATAATTCATCGTATAGTAATTAAAATCAGTGTGTTTTATAATTGGGTGTTTAGTTTAATGATTTTTGTACTGGAATTGTAAAATAAATTTCATTTCCATGTTTGCGTAGGAAATTTTATGTTAGTGCAATCTGTTATTTTTTGCCTTTTCGTTCCTAGATGCTTTTTCAAAGCGTTTTTTTTTTTTTTTAATTTTAAAAGAATTTATTTTCGTATTGAAGAAATCAACTAATCATTGTTACTTTTCTACTCTGAGGCTCAAAGTCAATGCTAGTGTCAACACAACGAATTCGCAGATTTCGAATTGTAGATGTGAGAGCAACATGTCGTGGGAGAAAATGTGTTTCACTTTTTAAATCACATTTGTAAAAACTTAAACGAGAAAATTTTCAAATTTTAAATTACAATGACTTGTAAAGATACGTGTTCTTTTAGTTAAAAATGAATAGCAAATACAGTGATCTCTCACTTATACGCGACCAAAGGGGACAGTGAAATTTTCGCGCACAAGTGAGATTCGCGCATAAATGAAACACCCCAAAAATAAGCTTAAATGCAGTAAGTTATCAATAGTTATAGTAATACTAATAGTACACTACCAATACTAATGAATAAATACGCACATAATTTCCATTTTTACATTGTAATTTAATGAAAATGTAAAATTTGAAGTTGTACGTTTTGTCATTTTTTATACACTGTACAGTATGTAAGCGAATTCCACAAAACCTGAAAACTGTCGCGTGATCAGTGTCATAAACTGTGAGAATACAGAAGATCCTCGATACGCTATGTTAATGCTTTCCGCTTGACCACGACTTTTAGGAACGTCAACCTTTTCGCATGTAACCCGTTCTCCCCTCTCGATGTCAATCATCACAAGGCTAACTACACCCCCAATTGCACACTTGCGCGAAAAAAATGCGTTCTTGGAAACATTTTGAACATTGGAATAAAGGTGTGTAAAAGCATTCCAAGAGACATCAAGAAGGGTACAAATCTTCCGATAAGCAAAGCGTAGATAGGCGATTGAACTAGAACTTGAAAATTTTTTATCGCGCATAAGTGAAAGGTGCACTTTAGGTTTCGCGTATAAATGAACAAGAGTTAACATTGTTTTCCTGTATCGCTGGCCGGACCCGTGAGAAAAACGCACATAAGTGAAAAACGCGTATAACAGAAGTCGCGTATAAGCGAGAGATCACTGTAAGCAAAACTCTATCACCTTAACTATGATCACATCATCATTTGCAGAGAAAACTTCTTAAAACATTTAGTTTCCCGTGTAAGTTGTTCCACACTGGAAAAGTCAGGTATTCGAGGGAGAAAGTCAGGTCACGAATTCGCTTAAAAGAAATCAATGCGTCTTTCCGGCCCTTTTAGCGTTTTAGGGAAATCGTACAGTTACGCCTTTCACATAAGACTTGGGTTGAAAGAAAAAAACACGGAAGTCTTTTTGGATTGTTCTCTTTCAACATATACATGTATTTCACATTACTTATTTGATTTATACGTTAAAAAGAGTGTCATTCAGAACGAAAAAAGCTCACTTTCTTTCACATCAGAATCGCTTTTTCAAAATTTACCTCTAGACTTTGTTTTTAAGTGTTTTTCCGCTGGAAAGGAAACTCTTTTAAGCTGTTTACTTCACGAAAAAAGAAACCATTAACTATTGCAAAAACTGTATCAGATTTATTCTCGATGAAACAATATGACAGAATCACAGCGCAAAAGTTCTCAACAACAGAGCTTAAACAAGCACCGACATACAGCTGACTGTCAACTAAACTGATTTAAGAGCAGCTCCTTATATGATCTTAGTAACAGTTTCGTAAACTTTCTAGCATTTTCTATTCGGATATATTCTTGAAAACTCTACAGGTTACTGGGATAATCTGTTAGCTTTGCGTTCTGTTAGGTTGGAAATTAGTTGAAAAATTGTTGTCAAAAATGATGCCAACCCCTTGGTAGTATCTATTAAATAAGCCCGTAGCCTTAATGCCAAATGGCAGGCAAAATCAACGTGCAGGTAAAATCCCGAAAAGTAAGGTAGTTTTGAGTGATAATAAACGTGAGCAAGAGTAATTTAGCACGTACAAACATAAAAAATTTAACTGTTTACAAAATGTGTAACAGCTGGCTAGTTCTCTTACGATATATCATTCTAAACATGTATGACAAAATCTAAACATTACGATAACGAAGTTCATAACCTTCCCCTCCTGCCTTGTAAATACCAACTGGCTCATAAAGTTCACTCTGATAACACTAGATGTCTGCATAGTATTCATGGGACAGAGTGACATCAGTTTTACACACCGAAAAAGCTTATTATTTAAATCTAAACTTAAGACTGCCTGTTACTGAACTCTTGTCTGTTACTGGTGACCTTACCGTAAATGCTGTAAAAACACACACACACAGTTTATATTTAAAACGGTTTTATGCTTCAAAAAAGGTTCTAAAGGAATTGATTTTGTGACCTTACTCAAAAAATATTAACATTAGGAAAAATGTTAACCATGCTTTTATGACAGTAAAATTCCAACAATAATAAACAACAATAAAATTGATAACACAAAGTATTTCCTGTCCTATAAAAATGCTCATTTGACAAAAGTTTATGATTCTCTGTTTAGTGATTAGAATTTACCGCGAACATTAGACAATACAATTTATGACCGTCTAGTACAAAGATCTTTTATGCCACAATATTTTTATGCACCCATTATTTATTGCAACGCTCCCAAATAAAAGCAGATCCCCATAAATGAACCATTAGCAGCTCGCAAAAGTTGTTGTAATAACATTTCTATGAGCTGATGGAATTTTCTCTCTTCTTTATAAGAGTTCACTTAAAGTAATTTAATAGGTGACGTAAAGGTGAAGTAATAATGATACTGAGACGTAAATACAATTACGATAATATTAATAAAATAGTCAACAATTTCCTAAAAAATATAATATATTGGGGATAGAAAAATAACGTATTTTTTCCCTCAACGTACGTTTTACTTACCTTCATATTTAATCAGTGATGTAATTATCACTTGAATCAGCCTACTTTTCTAATAATGCATTTTTTCTCATTTTACAATGTTTTATTAACTTTTATGTTTAATCAGTGATGTAATTATCCTCTTAATTAGCACTCTTTAATAATCCAGAGTGAAAATTCCAAATCTTGGATTAAAAAAAAGATAGTTCCGAAGCAAAATGTCTGGCATTTCGGATATTTGCCAGTGTTTTCAATTTTCGTAACGATCAGAACAAAGAAAAATTTATGGTTCAATGTTGATTAAGTGTATTTGGGCGAGTATGATTCTCAAAGAATACTAAAAAATGCGAAAGGTGACATTATTAGTAGCTGTAACGTTATACAACTTCTGGAGTAAGTCGTGCCAATTTCAAGAAAACTAATAATGGGAGGAAACTTTCACGATGGCTTGTGAACAGTTCGACAATGGTTCAAAGCAACTTAAAAAAATGATGTAAAATTCATAGCGCATGCGTAAAGATCAGCATTGACGTAGAACTCTGAACCTTTTAGTATAAAAAAATATATACAAAGCGTTAGCAGTTTCAAGTTTTGCAACCTACTAATTTATGTTTTCTGCATGCAATTTAGAACTTATAAAAAGAATTGATTGTCAGATCAATTATTAGATCATTATTAAAATCATTAAATACGTATTAACTTGAAGCTTGAACAACTTACACTCAACTTACACTCAAAAATTATTAACCTTCCAAGAAAGTCTGATGAAAGTTTTTTTTTTCTTTTTTCAAATGTGTAACCTTTCAAGCAATTTCTTTGTAAGCTTAAAGAGCATTCCGGTGTAACTTTACATTTAAACGAGTGATACGTAACAACAAAGCAACATTACCATGGTAAAACCTTCCCAAAGCGAAACGTCATTTTGCACCAGTTTTTTTAGAACATTGGAGGCAGTAATGCTGCCACCGATTTTATGGGGTAAGGTCCCACCAATTTTTTACAGTGAAAAGACCTTATTCTTAAACCTTACTGTTCCAGATCACACTGCTCCCGGGGAACCCAGGAAAAATTTAACAAATTTCGGTGCAATGCTGCACCCACCATACTCACTCGTCATTGCACCACCGTATTTCCGTTTACTCCAAACACTATGTGCCAAAAGAACAGAAAAATGCGGTTAATATCCAAAATGTAATCTGTAGAAATTTTATTACAATACCAATCGAGTTCGGCGATCCCGGATGAAAAATTTGTTCGCTACGGGACAAAAGGTAGTTTATCGAAAGATATTACACCATTTATTGAATTATTACATTATTTTCTCCCGGATATTTTGGTAGTGTTTTTAAAAATCATACTATGCTGAAATACTTTATAAGCTAATTTTAGATAAATAACAGTTAAGTTGCAACTTTTAAAAATTTTGTACAACCTGTGGGTACAAACACAATTCCTCTTCTTTCTATAAATATTTCCTCGTTTCTTATTTTTTCATTGTATTCGCAAAGATAATCCTTGCACATTGTTCAGTTCTCTGTTTCAATTCAGAAGTGGCATCTTTCTATACTACAAATCATACTTTATAGTACTTTTTCCTCAAAGTTTAAAGCGATTACGTGCCGGTAAGGCTCCTCTTTCATTCCTTTGCAGAAAAAAAAATGATAGCAATTTCTTTTGATTTTTTCTGTAACCACTAGAACATTAGGACCTATACTAAAACTCGGTTTTCTGTTATATTTTTATAGCTTTAGGTTCATTACATTAATTGAAGATTTTGAGTTGAGTTTCCGTTTTCGTAATAAAACCAAAGCTTTTGGGTAAGCCGAACTACCGCCGAAAACAATGAATTTAATTTTGCCATTTGAAACCTTCCAACGGAACTATCAGACGAATAGCCTGATATGAGCCAGTGATTTTATTATTTTCTTTTTTAATGATAGTTTAAGTCATGTGGGATAGATATTTTAGAAAGACGATATTGGAAAATGAACAAAGCATTCTTCAATGAAAAAAAAAATGTGCAACTTTATTATTTTTTATTTTTCACTTTTTTTTCAATGCCAAATTTTCGATATGGTACTTCCTATAACACGTTTTTGAAGGAGAGAAAAGACAAGTAGTCGTGAATGAGTACATCATTGTTACATTCGCTGCAATGGAGAAGAGATCAAAACACTGAGTGCCGTCTGTTATAATTAATATACAGGGTGACCAGTAATTATTACGCTGATGTTAAAAATTAATCTTTCGAAAACTACTGATCAAAAAAGTTCTATATAAGTTTTAAAAAAAAACAAAGTACAATATTTGGAAATTAGTTAAATACATGTTAGATGTGACTTCCAACTCTAGCTATAATATGGCACAAACGAATAGTGAAATTAACACTCGCCAAAAAGTCGAAGTTTCAATATTTTCATTAACAGCCCGAATCGCAGGTTTCAGGTCTTCGATGCTGTAGGGGTTTCCAGGTTAAACTTTGTTTTTCATATAACCCCCAAAAAATGAGTCGCGGGGGTGCAGGCCCAATCAATTCCCATATTTTTCGGTCTTGTGTACCCGCCAAAAATCCGCTCATTAACGTGCTATTCCAGCAGATCAAATACTCCGTTGGTACGATGAGGTGGTGCGCCGTTTTGCATAAACCACGTGCTTTTAAATTAGGTTCACTTTGAACTGCTGGAATGAACTGATTTCCCAACATTACCACGTATCGTTGAGAAGTGAGTCTGTTCGTTGTCTTAAGATCAAACTTTCGTTGAAGTTCGTTGTCTCAGTCGCAAACTTTCCTTGAGTCACAATTGGGCTGTTGTTGTTCAAAAAATACATTTGAACAATGAAAATGCGCGTTTAGAAACGCTATGTCTCAACACTTTCAGTAAAAAACAATTAAAGCCAACTAACTCAATGAAACTGCGCAAAACAATCTGTCAACGAACTGAATCCAACCGCCGAATTTGGACTTTATACGCGAAACAGTTTTCGAGGAATTGACATTTCATTTCAACACATTCATTAATGGTTACTCTGCATGTATCATGTATGGCGTGAAATGTTTCAGCTGTGCTTTTGCGTGTTTGTATTATCATATTTTCAGGTTATGAGAAAAATAAAACTCAAGACGATGATATTGTATTGCTCATAAATTTTGAAAGAGCTCTAAGAAACCCGTTCCGATAATTTTTAAGACAAATAATTGCCTTGCATATATTAGGATTTTTTAGAAAGAATCCCTAATGAGCATTTCACAGTTTAGATACAGCATCAGAAGTTTTTTTTACAAATGGTTACAAAAAGGAGTACGATGTATTAAAACACATACAATATATATAATAATAGTAACAATCAACATTTTTAGAAAATTTGTAGCTTTTAATTAAAAAAATTAACAGCTTACTTTCAGAATCAAACGAGTCAATGCAAAACGTTTTGGCTACAACTTGGCAAAAAAGGCATACTTTATTTGATTTCTCTTTGGTTAAAAATTATTCAACATTTTTTAGAGTATTCTAAAGCTTTTTTTTATTGTCAGGGTTAAATTTTGATTATTATTATCATAGAACTTTTGTTATTTTTGTTTTCTTTTCATTACATTATTATTACCATTATATCTTACAAGAAACCCGCCCGTCATGGTACGCCAGGTAAAAAAAATTTCTGCATTTGAACGAAGCAATTGCCTGTTTGAGATAATTTGGTGGTTGAAATTTTAACCGTAACTCCAGTGGATTAACCCTAAACTCCAGTAAATAACGTTCATTGTTGACTTCTTTTTCGCTTCTTTTCCTGAAATGACACAGTCAAACCAGTAAAACAGTTAAATGACCGGATCCTGTTTCGCCTTGTCACAATAAAGTATTTCCCTGCATGTGAAACATTGTCAAAGAATATTATCAGATTATCATGTCGTGGCGCGAGTTTCATTGTCGGCGACGTCACCATTACTCGATCAGTGAATTCGCTATTACATGTGAAGATTATGTAAATATTATTACACAATTATTGTTTTATCACAAATGCTCTTATTATATTATATTATTATTATTGTTATTATCATTGTATAATAATATACTATAAGATAGTACAAAACTAGTATTATATTATATTATGATTATAATCATTTTCATATAATTTTAGTTTTGTGCCTTTTCATTGCCAAATTTTTCAATATTTTTACCATCCATAGGTACCTACCTACTATTTTGCCTGCAATTAAGACAAAACGGTTAATTCATGTATTGCTTCTTACACCTTTAAACTCTAACCAGAATTTGAAATTTCAAAAGAAAAAATTATATTTTCCAGGAGAAGAAAAAAGGTTCTATCAAGAATTCTGAGGCATTCATCGGTACATCTCCGCAGTTTCTCTACTTTTTCTCAAAATTAATGAAACATGTTTCTTCAGAGCCATCTTACTAGCGGCTTATAAAGAAGGCCACACAGTGAATATTTCGAGTATCGCTATGGCAACTTATATGACGTCATGGTAGGCCGTTCTAGAATTTAATCTAGAAAAGACTTCGCAAACACGAGGAAAAAATAATATGATAGAGAGCTCGGGAAAAGAGTGATTATGCTAATATCTCCGCAATTTTTGCCTTTATAAACCTGTCGCTTCAAAGAATGCTCATAGGGGGGCCAGCTCGTCTTCTGCACTGCTGATAAAAATATTAAATTACGTCGGATGAAGTTTTCGCGCGAATATTGAACTCAATATTTGCATAATGGTTTGACATTCTGAGGCAAGCCAACATCCTTTTTGTTCTAAAGAATTTTCATTTTTCAATATGACCACTATAACTGCCGAGTAGACATCCAGCCAAGGTTTTTCCTCTGCCTCGATACAAATGATGCATAAATAAGGCATATTAAATTCTCGTGCCATATTTCATTTGTAAGGAAAAAAACCAAATTTTTGAATCAAGTTTGCTGTGAGTAGCTGTATTATGTCTCCATTTACTATTTATGTGGTAAGTATGGAGCTATGTATGTTTTATTTATGAGTAACAATACGTTATTTTAAATGTTAGTGAGGATAAGTGCTAATCAATTTTAACGGATGTAACTAGATATTTTATTTATGAGAAACACTACGCTATTTTAAATGTTGGTAAAATTACTGTCTGACAATCGATTACATGGAAAGGCTAATGTCCGCTTTATAGGCGGAAATGGACGTATCTATTAGTTTATAGGGGTGTTAATCGGTTTGTTTCAGATGTGTACTTTTGCATCCCCATTATTTAGCCTTAGTTTTGTAAAAATGAAAATTTGCTCCCAGCAACATTTTTTAAATCTAATGTAGATTCGATCTATATTCTCACGGCAAAAGTTAATTGATTTATTTATTCACAACGAAGTTTTGAGCTTACCATTTTGCTTTTACGTTCCTGAACAAAATGAAAATATTTTCTTTTCTTTTCGTTGTTTCCATGGTAACTACTTTTTTTAACCTTATTTTATTTCCGAGAATGCAATAAATGAATAAGGCACTAATGACATTATAAAACGCGTGTATCAATATCCCATCACTATTTTCCCATCTCACCTGCTAGATTCATTCAGATGAAATCATCTTTACTTGGCAGATTACCAGATTACATACAATCCGTGGTCAAACAGTACTGTAATAATCGAACCTGAGGTTAAGGGAAAATCCATTTTAATAGAGCTATCAATTCTTGTATAATACACCTTATAAAGATCCCGAATATACAGGGTGGTTATAAAATAACGTGAGGTGTTCAGAGCTCTCTAGCAAGTGAAGTACTGGAAGAAACATTGCCACATTTCATGGGCGTACAGAGTAGACCCTGGGATTTCGATTTCTACAATAAAAATAATAAAATAAAAAATAAATAATACCTAAAGTCACCACCAGGAGGAATTCCGGCGCTGTAAAAGTGTATTACTTGCGAATACTGAAGAATTAAATGCCAAAAAATGTCAATTAAAAGCACACATCAAGTTTTTTGCTACACATAATTGTTGCTTACGAATGGTTCAATGAAACCAACAAGAAATTTCAATTTGTAACAAGAGAAGAATTTTACCTAAAGTCGTCAGAAAGAAATTCCGGCGCGGCAACAAGGATTTTTTTCTGAATAATATTCATGTAAGATGGTGCACCACCCCATGTTGGGCTCTAGGTACTGAGTGTATGGCGGCAGCAATTCTTTAAAAGCACTTTTATTAGTCAAGCATTCCTTACGGTATGGAGACTGTTGTCGCCGAATCCTTCACCTTGTGATCTTTAACCATGGGGATTTCGTAACGGTAATTTGTATTTGCAACATGTTCCCGATATCTCAAATAAAATATCAATGCACAACAGTAACTTTATTACGAGCAGTAAATTATTTACTGCAGCATATGTCTTTTCTGAAAAAATCTTATGGCTCCGGCAAAATTTCCCCAAAAAAGGTATATTTCAATTAAAAATTCAAAAAAAAAAATTTTTCCGCACTAGTAGAAGTCCCAAGAACATCTGAGGGAAATCACAGAAATGCATCATAATTACACGATTCAAAAAATAAATAAATAAATAAATAAATAAATAAATAAATAAAATAAAATAAAAAAAAATAAAATAAAATAAAACTGAGCGGTCTCTGAGATCTTATGTTCCCTGTTATGTCCTTCTTTCTCACCTCCTCTATTACGAGTTAAACTATATAAACAACATAAGAGTAACATTCAGTAAGTTACCTGAATGTTAACTTACTGAATGTACCTTGCCTTGCCTTCAAAGTTCGAGTTGAACCGAACCATTGTTTCGGTCACTCGTCTGGTCAGTGCTGATTCTGAATTAGCTACCAGTTTGTTTGGCACTCTAGGCTTTCTTAAGAGGTTTTCCACCTCCAGCTCAGTCACTCCTATGCCGGACTGATGAGTGCTAATAAGCACGAAACTGCAGTCCTCGGCTGGAATTGACTGAGCTGGCGGTGTATTTCATGTAACATAAGAGTAGTCACTTACAATAGAAAAAAATCGATCGCTATAAATGATGCAAAAAATGTGGCGCATTACGAACTGTAGGTGAAAGAGATAGGTGTGAGAAATACAACGCAAACTGACATTTCTTCAGCGAAATAAATATTCGATAAATATTTGAAAAATGCTTAAAACGACGAGGGAAGGGGGGGGGGGGGGTCACCTTCTGATTTTGGAGTAACTCGCAACATTAAATTCTGGCCTTATTTTTTTCAGTACAGAATCACTACTACCAACGCCTCGGAAGAGTTTCTGGATCTACTTTAGCACTTCTGAAGAAAAAATTCCAAAGACTCTGATTTCCCAATTATGTCACCATCAAAACGTTTTTAATCAATTTCTTACATTAATGCTCTAAATTCTTCCTAAACAACAGATAAAGCTTGAAAAAAAAAAATCCTTTAATTTCATGAATGGTGTTAGTTTTAAACAACTCGAAAGTACAACTAGATATACCGCACATACGAAATTTTAACCTTCTTCAGCTCACCATTTTTGAGTTATGACTTATGAGAAATACACGTACATCCAGCCGCAAAAAACGATGCAATAATTAACTTGCTTGTACCTGAATGCACCATTAAATTCGTTCAGGGGTGACTAAAACAGAAATTCATATTGAAATTTAAGTAAAAAAATTTATATGACTTACTCCCTTTACTTTGTATTAAAAGTAAAACAGTAAAGGTCGTTTTCTCTTTTTTTTTTTTCGAAAACATCCGCCAATTCCATCGGCTTTTCGATGTTTTTTTAATGCCGATGGGCCGATGTTTCCTCCAAGTTAGCATCGGCCGCCGATGCCGATGGTTTAGTTGTTGAACCATTGGCGACGATGCATCGACCTGATCGATGCAGTGATCGGTCGAGTCCTAGTAGTACTCGGTCATAATAGTACATATTAGTAGTAAAACCTCGGTTTTTATGTAAAAATGTTCATGGGCACAAATTTTCTTTTGCTTTACCAGCCCAGTTTGACTTCCTTTTCGACAGGTGGGTTTACAATTTAAATAAAATAAAAAGAAATAGGGATCTTTGTCCAAGACGTGCATACCTATAAGGAAATAAATAAATTAAAAAAAAAAAAAAAGAAAATAATTTTACCTGATGTGAAGACTATGAATGACCAGGACGTGGATCAACACGTCTTGGTCATCACCTCCCTACCAACGGGGACTTTAAGT
Source organism: Uloborus diversus (assembly GCF_026930045.1). Lineage (NCBI taxonomy): Eukaryota > Metazoa > Arthropoda > Arachnida > Araneae > Uloboridae > Uloborus > Uloborus diversus. The sequence goes on from NC_072731.1 coordinate 130,845,631, forward strand.
ACCCCCAACTGCCATCCAATTTCAAGAAATCAAATCACCCTAATAACCTGCATATCAGGATAACTGAAACATCAGGAGCCCTTCCTGTACGTGTGTACCAATTTGCAAAACTACATGTTTTTTTTTTGCCGTTTTTTTGGTATTCGTTTACTAGACTAATACAAATACTTTGTCAAACGAAAATTCCATACTTATAGTGCAATCTAAATAAGGCTAGAACATTTGCACCAAAGTTTCCTGTGTGTCCCATAAATTTCAATTATTTTCAACTAGCAAGAAAAAAAAAACTTTTTTTTTGTATATAAGTTAAAATGAGTTTGGAAAAAAGAGAGCCAAAATCAAGAGACAGCACCCTATTCAATCCAGTGAAGAGGCGTCAAGCGAGTCAAACCTCTGTTTTATTGTGTCGGGTCTTTGCAGAATTTTTTTTGTCCAACAAAACATTTTGTTATTACCTCGTAAATCGAGCTATTGTGTTTTTTTCGCATCAGTTTGTTACGTTAATGTGCTGCGATCTCTTTTGCTCGCATGGATTGGATTTTGGAAAAAGAATTAGTCAATAATAAAGATGGGTAGTTTTTGTTTCAATGTGTGGTTTCTATTTTTAAAATATTAGCAATCACACTCGGGGCCGTCCGAAGAACTGACGGTGCCCGGGGCGAAAGTTTCCTGGCGCCCCCCCCATACACACAGAAAAATCAAGTTAGTTATAACATCAATGCGTAATACATACTTATTTTGTTACATATTAATGAACAGAACAATTAGAGGACTCTGCATAATACAAATTAAAGCACAAGCAATAAATCTGTTTCGAATATTTGTAAAACAGTCGAAACAAAAACTTTTCGAAAAATGGAAATGTTGAAAATCCAAATATTTATCTAGTAAAATGTTATCCCACTATATAAAAAAAAACAAACAATTAAAACTGAGTTGGTTTTTCATATTGAGCAAACTAAGAACGCGAATAAATAATTTGCTGATTATAAATAGAAAATGTATTTATCAAAGTATGTTACATCAAAATTAAATTTCGATCTGGACTCATTCAATGATACTTTTTAAGAGTGTTTTTTTTTTTTTTTTTTTGTTTTACTTGTACGAACTTAATACCAGCTTTCATATATGTTATAAACAAAGGAATAGCGTTTTTGGAGCTCTTATTTCGAAAAATCATTGGCCCTAATATTACAAAATATGGCCTTACAAATTGCATTTTAAGACTTGAATTTAAGAAAATATTCGTACAAGGGTCCCCATGCCGCCTTTCTTTAATATCACAAGCAATGAGGTCTTTAAACGACACTTACTAAATGTTAAGTTGAATAGCCCCTGAATGTAAAACATTGTTTAAATTTTTTGAACCATAATTTTGAACAATTCGGGGGACCAGAGAAATGCTCCAGATCCTCCTATCCATAAAATCTTCAAAGTTTGTCTAAAGTAGGATTTTTGAAACTTCAATTTCGAGAGCTCGCTGGGGGAGAAGGAATTGATTTCAATCTTATTTAAAAAATAATCGATCAGAAACAATCTCTGAGCTCTTACCGTAACGTCAATAAAAATGGCTTATAATCACATTTTCAAGGCTAAAATTGCGTTTTTAAAACTAAAAATTTCAAAATTTTAACCAGACAGCTTTTGAACTTTTTTCCTATCCGATCAAATTTTTTTGTTTTGTTTTTTGAATGTGCTCTCTTTAAACTTTTTTATGGTTACGTCATTGCACGCAGGGGCAGAATTCAAGCAAACTTGGTAAGAGCTTTACAAAGGAGATGCGCCTTTTGTTTGATTATAAACATTTAAATTCTCAGAAATTGTATCTGCTTTATTGATACAAAGGAAACGAATGTTTTGGAGACAGAGAGTGGAATATTTTCGTGCCCCAGGAAAAATAGAGAATCATTGCAATGATTCTCTATTTTGTGTGTCTATGATTGTGTATCTATGATACACAAAATGAAGGGACGCCTTGCGGCGTCCCTAATTTTATGCAATCGAGGCATTTTTTACGATGAGAGGCGCCGCAAGGCGCCCCTCGTGAAAATGTCATTTTCGTGTGAATGTCGTCGTGTTTCGTCGAAACGAAAGGCGCCTTGCGGCGCCCCAACATTTCGTGGCTCCCGTAGCGATTGCCCCGCTCGCCCCCCCCCCCCCTGGGACGGCCGTGATCACACTTAAATGTGTGTATGAGGTAAAAGCTGCTGGTGATAGTTGCTTGACCAAGGATTCTATTCGCTGAAGAGAAGTGAGGCCCGAAGCCATGACTGAGTTTTTGTCTTACTGCTGGGTCAAAAAGTGACGTAAGATTCTCTGCAGATCTACTAATATTTATTAGATGAATCACGAGAAGGATCAAAGTTTTAAAATTTTCACCACTGCTCAGACCAAATGTCTGAGGAAGAATTCTAAAGAGATAAACTTAACTTATGGAGTCGCGAAACTGTCTCCGCGAAGTCTCTTCGCCACAAAGAAGAAATAACGAAGTCTTATTTTCCTTTTCACATTGGCACGCGACTATTGGTTATTTTTGCTTCCCTCAAACCTGTTGTTCGATCTTTCTTTGTGCGATTTTTTCTTTTGTGCGAATTTTTGTTGTGCGGTACATGAACATTTCAATCAGATTGGGACTCAATTGAGGAAATAATTTTAAAGTGAGTGCGAGGTAGTATCTTCAAGTGACGAAAGGGGCACCTCGATGGAAGGTCACTGTGGCCTCTCAAAACTATCCTTACTCGGGAAATTTTGTACGACTACTCGGCAAAATTATCATCACTTGGTTAATTTTTATTTCGTTTAAAGAAACAATCCTTAGTTATTTCATAAGTTTTTAGGTTATTTTCTACGTGAGACTTTTTTTATGCTGTCACTATCCAACGCAAAAAAAAAAAAAAAAAATTGAATCTTGACGTCTGGAATTCAAATTATGTTTTTCGCAATCACGAGTGTGTGTGTGTATGCATGCAGGCGTGTGTGTTTGTGTCTGTGTGCAGGCACGAGTGTGCGGGTATGTGTGTGTGCATTCTAATCTACTTGAACTTAGCTTGCGGCTAGGTTCGAGTAGATTAGAATACTACTTTGCGACATGTCTGCGTCACAATCGATCACGTGAGCGAGAATCTCGATCTCGCAAGCTGACGAGCTTGGAATGATCACCCAGGTGTGTGAGTAGATACGCAACTTGGAGACTTTGTTTCCTAGAGGAGCAGCATCGGCAGGGGCCAGTCGACGGTAGTGCTGCAGAGGGAGGCGGGGGGGGGGGAATAAAATCAAAGGACGCCAAAAACAGTCAAATGAGAACAATTAGCAATGTGATTCCTCAAAAAAAAAAAAAAAAAGAAAAAGAAAAGAAAGAAAAAAAAAACCGCGGCAAAAGTTGCGAAAACAACTTTTTATAGCTACTCGTGAAGTTTCGAGCAATTTTTTTTTGTGCGGTCCCTATCCACCGCATAAAAACAGGTTTGGCTGTATTTATATTTTCTTGAGCTGTAACATGCATTTCTTGTTAAAATACTGAAGCATTAAAGCCTAATTAAAACTCAGTAACAATCAAAAATTTATTTTTATGTTGGCTGCTGGAAAGCAGAGCTATGCTATCTTTATGAGATGAATCAGGTTACTTTATCTTCATCAATATAAGGACCAAATAGTGTTTTATTTTTCATACGCTCGGTAGCAGAAGCAGCGTAAAGCTGCGACGAGCGTTGCAGATTCTTGAAAATCTGCAGACTATTTCCTCGTTTGGGAGAAAACCACATTATTTAAAGTAAAAAGTCTTACATTTCAGCTTATAAAAATTTATATCATGTTTTTTGAAATATAATCCACGAGCAGCATATATACATGCATTAACATACAAGCACTATTTAACTCATTGCGTAGAAATATTCATTGCAGTTACCGCTTGAAAGTTTAAGTCCTAAACATATGTATCATCTTTACTAATAATAAAGCTGAAAGTCTCTCTGTCCGGAGGATGTCTGTAGGATGTCTGGATCTCTGTGACGCGCATAGCGCCTAGACCGTTCGGCCGATTTTCATGACATTTGGCACAAAGTTAGTTTGTAGCATGGGGGTGTGCACCTCGAAGCGATTTTTCGGAAATTCAATGTGGTTCTTTTTCTATTACAATTTTAAGAACAAAAATGTTATAAGATGGACGAGTAATTTACGAAATTATCATAACGTGGAACACGTAACATGGGCACAAGCCAATTGGCTAGAAAATTCACCATACATTATTTACGAAATTATCATAACATGGAACCGTAACATATGCACAAGTCAATTGGCGAGATACGAAATTATCATAACGTGGAACCGTAACATGGGTACAAGCCATCCCTAATCAAGTTGAAAGTCTCTCTGTCTGGATGTCAGGAGGATGTCCGGAGGATGTCTGGATCTCTGTGACGCGCCTAGCGCCTAGACCGTTCGGCCGATTTTTAAGAAATTTGGCACAAAGTTAGTTTGTAGCTTGGGGGGGGGGGGGGGGTGCACTTTGAAGCGATTTTTCAAAAATTCGATGTGGTTCTTTTTCTATTCCAATTTTAAGAGCAAAATTATTATAAGATGGACGAGTAAATTACGAAATTATCATAACATAGAACAGTAACATGGGCACAAGCCAATTGGCGAGATACGAAGTTATCAAAACGTGGAACCATAACATGGGTACAAGCCAATTGGGGAGAAAATTCACCATACATTATTTGTAAATATACAGGCGAACCAAAAGATCTTTTAATTTTTCTATTACGGGCAAAGCCGTGCGGGTACCACTAGCAATGAAATATATTTCGGAATTTTTTTTTCCCCTCAGAGTTTGGTATAACGAAATCAGTCTATTCTCGTTTTAACTATATTACATCATTTTCAAGATAACAACTACAACTGTCTGAAACAATTTAAATTAGCAAGTGCTTATTATCATATCATATTCATTAAATAAGCTTTCGAGGTCTGGATTCTCATAATAAACAGATTGCTTAGGATGCATAGTCACGAATTCCTAAAAATTCTTACAATTCTATAGACTACAGTAATGGAAATTTAATCCCTCACCGAGAGTTTATTTGCATATTCGTTTGTTCACATGTTGAAAAAAGAGCTGAATGAAGGTTCACTAAGCCTCCTATTGCGAATCATATGTGAAAACATTTGCAACAGTCGTGACTATTTGCGGTTAAATGCGTTTCTACGGTTTCTTGAGGCGTTTATGAAATAAACACAGGTAAAATTGTTATTATGTTCTGTTTTGAGTTTTTCATAACTAAACTGTCAATTGCGTTAACCAAAGCGTTATGTGAAGACTGTGTATTGTAATTCCGCAACTATATTTCTTACGACAGTCAGTTTGTAAAAAAAAATCGTTCGCTTTCACGCAGTTTTTATTTTTTTCTGAGCTAAAGTAGCCGCAAAATTACGGTCACACACATGCAGACATAGACACCTTCGAAAATAGTCAAAATGGATTCATCACACTTCAAAACGTGTAAATCTTTCAAAATAAGACAAATTTTATAAATCCAATATTTTTCATTACATTAGTTAAATGGAGGACTTTGAATTTGTTAAAAAATGCATTTGCTATGCGATTTTCGGTGTGTTTAACGGCTATTAAAAAGACGAAAAAAGGAATGTAATTTCTAAACACAGAAATATTTAAATTTTCATTAGCGCCTTAAAATAATCTGCATGCTTGTTGTTAAAATTAAACTATTCATTTCTTCGACTATACGGATAAAAGGAAAGGAAAATTTAATTCAAGAAAGCAAGCAGCATTACCGTCATAAACATACTCGGCGATGTGATGAACGAAATCAATTTTTTGAAAAACATCCTGTCCTATTTGATTTCCATTTAAAATTCCCAATCAGTTTGATTTCAACACCACTAAGAAGTTAAAGAGGCGGTGCCCACAAATTTATTTTCTTCCTAAAAAAAAAGGCACAACTTCCATCAGTTTTTCTCAATAAAATATTAGTGCTGATTGATTTTTTCACATTAAGGCACAGCTATTACTTTGTTGGCAAATAGATTAAAATTCTCTCCCCCCCCCCTTTTGTATATATGGAAGTTTTTGTCCAGTAAAGAGCTTATTTTTATTGCATTGTTCATGTTTATAGTTATGTTATTGTAACGGATTCGGTGCGACTTCCACTTTCTTGAAATGAAAACACAGTTCTTGATAAAAACACAGGAAATTTATTTACACTATGTACAGGAAAGATCTTCAACAACTGCTAAATTATTCATCAGCAATTAAGCAATTATCACACAACACAGTAAACTCAACGTTTACACACGTATTTACTTCCAAATACGAAAACAACACAGCGAAATGCCTCGCTATAAACAGAGCAAAATACACACTCTCAGTTCGAAATCCTCAATCGAAACTCCCCGTTTATCCATCGCTAACGGCTTTTATAAACATCCAAGAATTTTCCACAACATTCTTTCTGCTTCGAGAAATGCGTAGACCGTTATCAAATTTTATCAATGAAAATAAAAAGAATAGGGGGTTGTATACTTTAGCCATATGTTAAGGGGTTGTATATTCATTACGGGAAATTATTTACAGGTTACGTTACTACAATAATTACTATTTACAGGATTTGTAACATTGCCCCCTTCCTAAGGACTGCACGTCCCGGGCAGTACAATCCCCAGAAAGGGTGCCAAACTTCTATCACAAGTTTACAAATATTCACATTAATTAATAACTAACAGATACATAGGAAACACAATAATAACAAGAAATATTACTAAACATTAAAAGCAAAAAAATTATCTACAACTTTTATGTTATCAACCATGGTTGTTTACGTAATACTCATGAACTATGGCCATAGTATGGGGCTAACCGATCATAATGTACAACCCTAGGTTTTGCATTAGGTGATTTTTGGATCCTCACTACGACGTCATTTAGTCGGTTAAGGACTTTGTAGGGTCCATCCCAATGCGACTGCAATTTGGGTGACAGACCTTTCCGTCGGATGGGATTCCATAACCAAACCTTGTCGCCTTCGTTGAATTCATGTCCAGTAGACCTTGTGTCGTATCGGGTCTTCATCTTCTCCGCCGCGATGTTGATTCGCTCTCGTGCGAAGTTATGAACATCTTCCAACCGGGCAAGGAGATCCTGGATGTACTCCTCAGGCGATGCAGGCGCATCCGGAGGACGACCGAAGACGAGATCACAAGGTAGCCGAAGCTCTCGTCCGAAGAGCATCTGAGATGGGGCATATCCGGTAGTCTCGTGGACAGCACTGCGATAGGCCAGCAGGAACAAAGGTAGCTTCTTGTCCCAATCCTGTTGATTTCTGGAGACCATAAGTGAGAGATTGTTCAGGATTGTGCGGTTAAATCTCTCCACCATGCCGTCCGATTGTGGGTGTAGTGGTGTTGTCCTAGTTTGCTCAATTCCAAGAATTTGACATAGGCCCTTAAACACAGCAGAGATGAAATTCCTCCCTTGATCGGAATGAATCTGCAAAGGTGTTCCGTATCTCGAGATCCAATGTTGGACTAGAGTCTCTGCTACGGTGGTAGCCTCTTGATCTGGAATGGGATATGCTTCCGGCCATTTGGTGAAGTAATCGATGGAAACAAGAATGTATTTGTTCCCATCAGCAGTTCTTGGTAGAGGACCCAGGATGTCGATCCCAATTCGTTCGAAAGGAGCTCCAACGTTGTACAGATGTAGCTTCCCTCTGCTTCTCTTCTTCGGTCCTTTACGAGCAGCACAGGCGTCACAAGAATGGCACCACTTCTCCACGTCATCCTTCGCCTTGCTCCAGAAGAAGCGCTCCCGAACTTTATTGAGGGTTTTCATGACACCAAAATGTCCTCCAGTCGCACTACTATGTATTTCTTTCAGAACATCTGAAATCCTTGATCGGGGAAGTAGTAACTGCCACCTAGATGTTTTGCCGTCCTCAGATTCCCATTTTCGGTGCAGTACGCCGTTCCGTATATGGAGTGAATTCCATAAAGCCCAGTATCTTTTTGTTGCAGGACTAAAGATGGAAACGTCCTGCCAGCTAGGTCGCCGACTGTCACTCTCCATGAACTCCAAAATTGGTTTTATGTCGGGGTCTTCAAGTTGATCTTTTCGAACTTGGTCGTCACTCCATGGATCAGGTTCTGAAGATGTTGGAGTCACTGTCACCTGATAGGCAGTAGGGCTAGTCGTTCCATACTGTTTCTCGATTCGGGAACAATAATGGCATTTCTCAGGACAGGGTCTCCTTGATAAAGCGGCTGCATTACCGTGAGACAAACCTTTTCGGTGCTTGATCTCCATGTCATATTCCTGGAGCCGCTGTATCCACCTGGCTATCTGGCCTTCTGGATTCCTGAAGTTCAAAAGCCAAGTTAACGAGGCATGATCTGTCCGTAGCAGAAATTTTCGGCCGTAGAGGTAATGATGGAAGTGTTCTACCGCTTTCACTATGGCCAGTAACTCCTTTCTGGTGACGCAGTAATTTCGCTCCGACTTTGATAAGCATTTGTTCCAGTAAGCGATGACATGTTCATTTCCGTCAATTTCTTGGGATAAAACAGCTCCGATGCCCTCGTTGCTCGCATCAGTGTCCAGGATGAAGGATTTTTCAGGCTGAGGATAGGCGAGGATAGGCGTTGATGTTAAAGCCTCCTTCAGTCGTAGAAATGCATCTTCGCATTCTTTGGACCATTCAAACTTTTGCTTGCTCTCCGTCAGCTTATGCAAAGGTCGTGCAATGTTGGAAAAACCCTTTACAAATTTCCTGTAGTACGTGCAGAGCCCCAGGAAACTTCGCAGCTGATGGATGTTTTCGGGACGACTCCAACTCTTGACCGCGGATACCTTTTCTGGATCGGTTTGTACACCCTCAGAAGAGATGATGTGACAAAGATAGTTCACTTCCCGGCGGAACAAGTTACATTTGGACGGGCTTAACTTCAGATTGGCTTCCTTAAGCTTTTGCAGCACCTTCCTAAGATTTGCCAGATGTTCTTCGAAACTGCGTCCCACGATGATGATATCGTCTAAATAGACCAGACAGGATTCGTAGGAAAGTCCTCTTAACACTGTCTCCATAAGACGCTCGAACGTAGCTGGTGCATTGCAGAGGCCGAAGGGCATCACTTTAAACTGCCATAAGCCTTGTCCAGTTGTAAACGCTGTCTTCTCTCGGTCATCAGGGTGTATTTCAACCTGCCAGTAGCCGCTCTTCAAGTCCAGGGTCGAAAACCACTTGTGTCCGGACAGAGTGTCCAAGGTGTCGTCTATCCGTGGAAGAGGGTAACTGTCTTTCTTGGTGATTTCATTCAGCCGTCGGTAATCAACACAAAATCTGGTGGAGCCATCTTTCTTTCGGACCAAGACGATGGGAGAGGCCCAAGGACTGGATGATGGTTCGATTACATCATTCTCCTTCATCTCTTTCAGGAGGTTCTCAACCTCTTCCTTCTTGGCGAACGGTAGTCGTCTTGGATGCTGTTTAATAGGGGGGTGTTCTCCAGTGTAGATCCTATGCTGCGTTAAATTCGTCCGACCCACATCCTCCGATGCAGATGAAAACAGATGCTTGAAGTCGTCCACCAATTGTTCCGCAGCAGTTCTTTGATCTTTCGTTAATGGTGCACTCCCAATTAACTTCGATGTCAAGGACTTAGAAGACACTGTCTCGGGGGAATTGATTCTTCTAATGATGCAGTTTACTGGAGTACAAGTTGCTAACACTTCACCTTTCCGGATATTCCTCGGCCTTTCACTCACGTTGGCGACTCTCACGGGAATTACATCCTTAGAAAGGTCCACAAGCGTAGATGCTACCAGCACTCCTTTTAGGCTATTGCTTAGGTTAGGGTATTCAATGAGTCCAAATCGAAAACTATTGGTTTCTTCAATGGAGCCAGGTATTAATGATTCTGACCTTGAGGGAATCGATAAATCTGTTTGGGCTATTATTTGATGAGCGGATTTTACATCACTTTCTGCAGGGAAAACGGCTATGTCTTCTCTCATCGAGTGCAGCTCATTAGTCTTGAAGTCGAGAGTGAAGTCATATTTCTTCAAAAAGTCCAATCCGAGAATGAAGGGGTCCGTGATATTAGCGACGAATGCCGTATGATGGTAGGTGGCATTCCCAAACACTATTTCCAAGTCCACTTTACCGTCAATCTCGATTTTGTCACCTGTCACAGTCTGGAAAATTACGCGTGGCGATATCCACAGCAGTTTCAATCCAAATTCACGAGCCACATCTGTCCTAACGATTGTCACATTGGCTCCAGTGTCGACAATCAGTTTGCAAGGATTCCCATTTACATGGGCGTAAATGAAAAGTCCATCACTGCCACTACTAGAAGAGGAAATCTGCAGAGCTCTGGTGGTGGTGATTTCCTTCCCTCGCGTAGCTTGGCGAGCCGGACAACTCCTTCGCAGGTGTCCTTCACTACCGCATTTCCAGCACTTCTGCTCTTGTTTCTTTTGGGCTGTTATGCTGCTCAGATGTCTTGCCAAGTCACCGAGTTGTCTCTCGAGTTCACCGAGGTGGGACGACCTGGAATCAGACTCATCAGCTTCCAGAGTTCGGATGGGATGGCGATCCACACGGGTTGCTTGCTGGGCGGCCTCCAACTTCATCGCATACACAACAGCAGAACTCAGGTCTTTGACATCCGCCATCCGTAGAGCTTTCTGGATTTCCGGATCTGGAACCCCGTCGATGTAGTAGTTGAGTGCCAGGTTGTCTCGAACATCCGCAGGACAGTCGCAAAAAGCAAGATGAGACAGTCTCTCGACGTCCACCGCTAGCTCTTGCAGGGTTCCCCGGTTTTCTGGAAACGGGACTTCAACTGGAGTCGGCTGAAGTCTTTCTGGCACTTCTCACCGAAGCGAAGCTCCAACGCAGATGTGAGGGCGGCGAAATCCAGGCGCTGGCTGTCCGGAAGGGTCTGAAGAATGTCCGCTGCGTCACCTCTCAGGGATGCTGCAAGATGGCAGGCCTTGGTAGCAGAGTCCCATCCGTTCGCTTCCGCCACTATCATGAATTGAGTTTTGTAAACCTGCCACGAAGTTTTCAATATCAAATGTGGCAAGTTTAATGGACGGTCGAGCAACCGATGTGGGAGCGCCAAACTGTACAGAGCTGCTTTCCGCGATCGCCAATCTCCTTTCCATGTTTTTAATTTTCTCATCCACATGATTTTCAACTGTTGCGATACGGTTTTCTACTGTTTCAAATTTTTCATCAAAAGCATCAACTCGATGCTCTATCTCATTAAATTTGTTTTCCATCACAGTCTTTACCGAAGTAAGGTCGTTTTTAATTTCCTCTTGGTTAGAAGCTAAATAATTTTTCAGTACCATTAAATCACTTTTCAATTGTTCTTGATTAGCCGCAATGTCATTTTTTAATTGTTCTTGATTTGCAGTAAAACTTGCAGTCAATTCACTTTTTAATTGTTCTTGATTAGCCGCCATATCATTTTTTAATTGTTCTTGATTTGCAGTAAAACTTGCAGTCAAATCACTTTTTAATTGTTCTTGATTAGCCGCCATACTTTCAGCCAAGTCACTTTTCGCAGCATTAATTGCTTCCAGAAGTTGTTTTAATTGGTTATCCATTGCGCGAGTAATCACCATAAAAACAATGTCTATAAATTCAAACAGTCTTTATGAAAAAATGTCCAAAGTCACACTTACTCCAAGAAAGTCCAGAAGAAGCCCCACGTTGGGCGCCAAATTGTTACGGATTCGGTGCGACTTCCACTTTCTTGAAATGAAAACACAGTTCTTGATAAAAACACAGGAAATTTATTTACACTATGTACAGGAAAGATCTTCAACGACTGCTAAATTATTCATCAGCAATTAAGCAATTATCACACAACACAGTAAACTCAACGTTTACACACGTATTTACTTCCAAATACGAAAACAACACAGCGAAATGCCTCGCTATAAACAGAGCAAAATACACACTCTCAGTTCGAAATCCTCAATCGAAACTCCCCGTTTATCCATCGCTAACGGCTTTTATAAACATCCAAGAATTTTCCACAACATTCTTTCTGCTTCGAGAAATGCGTAGACCGTTATCAAATTTTATCAATGAAAATAAAAAGAATAGGGGGTTGTATACTTTAGCCATATGTATAGGGTTGTATATTCATTACGGGAAATTATTTACAGGTTACGTTACTACAATAATTACTATTTTCAGGATTTGTAACATTATTATACTATGTACTGTTGTTGTTGAAAGTGAAACCCAAATCGTAGCGCTTCACACTTCCACGCCACAGGTCCGGGTTCTATTCCCTAGTCAGGCATGGTCGACTCAGCAGTTCATCCATTCAGTGGGTCGATAAAATGAGAAACAAGCGTGCTTAGGAACTAAATCCTGCGGGGTTCCCCGTTAGGGTGACCAACTAACCCGAACATCTGCCTTGCACCCCAGAGTCCTTTGTTAGGAAGACTGAGATGGACATAGTAGGCCTAGGCCCTCACAGACTGTCGTGCCACTGGGTTTGGTTTGGTTGTTGTTATCTTGTGCCAGCTAGGCTGGCAATTTAGAGTAAGATACTTCATTTTTTCAACTTTACCGTAATTATGCTCCTGTTTTACTCATTTAATATTATCAAAATACTACTTCAACCTTTTTTCTTTTGCCAGCCATCTCCCATATAGCTTCTTCACTTGTATATTAGTTCTTTTTATTTAGTTCTTTTTATCGTTTGTTATCTTATTATTGTTATTGGTTTTTGTAATTATCAAAATTGTTCCAGCGAGTGTCGCTCGTGATCTGTTATGTTCCCCCAGTCACCACATCCGGTTAAACCCTCACCGGGGTTGGTACAGTGGTGATTGGTGGGGTTTAAATAAATAAATTAATACTACTTCAAAGCTGTCACTTTGCTTTTTTCGAACAAAGAAAGACAGAGATCACGAGATATTTATTCGTTTGAGTAAGCATAAAATTCGATTATCATTTTTAAACTAACTGGGTGGCACGGCGTTGCGCGAGTTATCCCCAAATGCTGCATAATTTTCCAGATTAGAAAAGTGAAAAAGTGGCACATTTCATCTAATATTTCCCTCAAAACAAATTAAAAGTCATCAAGTTATAAATTCCAACTACGAAGATTGACAACAGTCCTTAAAAGTCTTACTGTGAATGTGGACAACAGTCTTTGAAATACTTCTGTTAGCTTATTAAAAATTATTATTCCTTAAAATTTTTCATTTGGTTTTGATTTAAACGCTCTTAAATGACGTCCAGTCACACGTACAAATCACTACTTTTTTTAGTAAAAAGGTTTTTTAAGAAAGTTGATACTTTGCATTTTGACAGGGTTGTGGAGTCGGAGTGATTTTGAGGTAAAAGAGTCGGAGTCGTTAGACAACATTCCGACTCCGACAGCGGGTTTCTTTTTTTCTTTAATATTCAGACTCTTCTTGCCTTTTTTTCGAAAACGGAGTACCAATTGGTTCGATTACACATATAAAGGCCTACTAATACGAAAATAAATGCCATTGGCAACCAGCCGACTTGATTTTTTATCGAACTCTCTGCAATAGCTACCTTCGCCGTCCCCAAGTTTGCGTGTTTCTTACCTTTCTTTAACTAATAGAAACAGTCAGTGCTCAAAAAGTGTTGAACCAACTTTTTTATAAGAAAATCCCTTTTAAATAAAAATATTTTTTTACTTCGATCTCAGTTACAAAATAGTAAAATGAATGTTTCCCTTGAGAAAGTCGGAGCTCGGGAGGAAACTTCTGAGGGTATTTGGTAAATTCAAATAAGTGTTGGCACGAAAGCGCGAATACAAAAAAGCGGATGAAATATATCTGTTTTTTAAATCTAAAGACATTAGATATAGGGTGTTTTAAAAGGTTGTTGTCAAACTTAACATGCTGCTGTATCATATCATGACGAACAAGATTTACACAGTAACACATGTTCGCAAACGCATTGCTGGCGCTCTACATGCAGACGAAGCAAGACACTGACGGATGCACAACAGGTCGCAATTACATTGAAACGATTTTGCACAACATTTTAGTTTTCAAGGAAGATCTATAGCTGTTGTTGAAATTTGCCGCCATAAGCTGCTATACACGCGTCGCAACGGGGACGTACCGACCGTCGTAATAACTGACAAGATTTCACCGATCGCTGCCTTGTCGTTGCAAAGCGATTATGATAGCTGGCGGAACACAAATTTTAACAACCGTTTCAAGCTTTCCTTAAAAACTAAAATGTTGTGTGAAACCATCTTTGTGTAATAAATATGTGACACGTTGTGCATCCGTCAGTGTCGGACTTTTTTGTACGTGTAGCGCCCTCGCATTGCTTTTGCGAACACAACTTCCTATGTAAATCTTGTTCATGATATGACACACCAGCATGTTAAGTTTGTCAATAACCTTTTGAGACACCCTGTATAAGCATGGTTCAAACTAAAAAGTATGAAATAAAACAAGAATATGATTTCTTGATTACAGCACTCAATAATTGCAGTTAATCTTAAAATCTTCATTTAAGGTTAGTTCTAAAGCAGCGAACAAAATTTAAATTTCAGCGAAGAAGGAATATATAGGAAAAGCAACTCATTCAAAGCTGTATACCACGGCATTTTGTGTAAAATTCGCTCCAGATGTGCATGTACCCGGCCTCACTCCGCAATATAATGCCCTATTACCGTTGAAGCTTTATAAATGAAATACAATTTAAGATTTTTCGGGACATTTTTCAGAATCTGAGTATTTAATTTTAATATATAAAAATCTTCTGTGCGTACGTAACATTGGATACTCGACGTTAAATCGCGGGTAACACAAATTTGCCATTTCAATTGCGCTTACGCGCGGACTTTGCCGATTTCAAAACTCTAGCTCAAACTAATTTAAAATATTTTAAATTTGTTAATAAATATGGGATAACAACAGATAAAAATTAGAAATTACAAAGCTTTCTTTGCTTTAGTTTTTACGCCTCGGTAAAGATTGTTTTGCGTCTTAATTATTAATGGATTCGGAGTCTGATTTTTCTATTAAACAAAGGCCCTTTTCATTGTCAAATTTTTAACCTCAGAAGAGCGTACTAGAATTGCAGCATCACTTCTAATACAAAGCCGAAACCTCAACCTAAATACAAATGTATAACACTAAGCTGTTTACGCCTAACGTAAAATATCCGCAAAAGACGGATATCTGTACTCATATTCCAATCATTTTTGAACTACATAACTTGTTTTACGTTTACATTAAATAAATATTTCCAAACCAATAAATATTAAAGTGTCATTTTTCTCTTTTCTTTATGAAGATTATCAGTTATTTATATCCGTAGTTTCATATAATGTATCCCAAAATCGCTGTGAAAATATTCTAATTGCATTCATTAATTTGTTGGGACTCTATAGCTCAGCCTAAATATAAACAAGCAACACGAAATCTTAAAACAGAAAGCCCAAAAAGCTAAGTCCGTGCGCAAGCGCAGTTGAAATGGCAAATTTGTGATAACCGAGATTTAACGTCTAGTACATTGGATAGTTATATCTCTCAAATGATTAATATTTATTTCAACCTATTGTTGAGCGAGAACTGAAATAAATATTTAATCCGTTGCCAAAGTATAATGAGAAAGCCAGCTCTGCGTTTTGTAAAGAAATTTCCTACTGTGATATAGGGTAAAGACCCCAGTAATTGGCACTTTAAGAGTTTGTTCTTAAACTTACCTCTGTTTTCAGTACTTAGAAAAAAAAAATACTCTCTTTCAAATATTTTTGTATCAAAGAGTGCACATCTGTGCATCCATTTGGTTCACTGAAATCAAAAATATTTGAATCGATACTTTTATAAAAATATGCACATAAAAAGTTACCAAAATCACCAGTAATTGGCACCTGATACCCCAGTGTATGACACCTTGTGATCCAGTAATTGGCACATGTTAATAGAACTGGAAAATCACTTTATTTTTTACGTTTAAATTACACAAAAATTTTATCATCATAAGAAACATGAGTAATGTTAATGTAAAGTAGGTGATCGTTACTAATAATAAAGCAGAAAGTCTCTCTGTCCGGATCTCTCTCTGTCCGAATCTCTCTCTGTCCGAATCTCTGTGACACGCATAGCGCCTAGACCGTTTGGCCGATTTTCATGAAATTTCGCACAAAGTTAGTTTGTAGCATGGGGGTGTGCACCTCGAAGCGATTTTTTAAAAATTCGATGAGGTTCTTTTTCTATTTCAATTTTAAGCCCATTTTTCATATAAATTTGATAATATGGGGAAGAATGTGTTTATCTCTCTTCTTCTTTATCTTTAGTGATAATAAAGACTGACTGGAAGTTTCTCTGTCTGGATCTCTCTCTGTCCGGATTTCTGTCTGTCTGTCAGTATCTCTGTGACGCGCATAGCGCCTAGACCGTTCGGCCGATTTTCATGAAATTTGACACAGAATTAGTTCATAGCATAGGGGTGTGCACCTCGAAGAGAATTTTCGAAAATTCGATTTTGTTCTATTTCTATTAAAATTTTAAGCCCATTATTCATACAAATTTGATAATATGGGGAAGAATTTGTTTTCTTTATTTTTTACTAATAATAAAGCTCAAAGTCTCTCTTCCGGAGGATGTCTGTAGGATGTCTGTGACGCGCGTAGCGCCCAGACCGTTCGGCCGATTTTCATGAAATTTGGCACAAGTTAGTTTGTAGTATAGAAGTGTGCACCTCGAAGCGTTTTTTCGAAAATTCGATGTGGTTCTTTTTCTATTCCAATTTTAAGAACAAAAGTATCATAAAATGGACGAGTAAATTACGAAATTATCATAACGTGGAACCGTAACATGGGTACTAGCCAATTGACGAGAAAATTCACCGTACATTATTTGTAAATGTACAGGCGAACCAAAAGCCCTTTTAATTTTTCTATTACGGGCAAAGCTGTGCGGGTACCACTAGTTACTAATAATAAAGCTAAAAATCTCTCTGTCTGGATCTCTGTGACGCGCATAGCGCCTAGACCGCTCCTCCGATTTTCATAAAATTTGGCACAAAATTAGTATGTAGCATGGGGGTGTGCACCTCGAAGCGATTTCTCGAAAATTCGATGTAGTTCTTTTTCTATTACAATTTTAAGAACAAAATTATCATAAGATGAACGAATAAATTACAAAATTATCATAACGTGGAACCATAACATGGGCGCAAGCCAATAGTCGAGATACGAAATTAGCATAACGTGGAACCGTAACATGGGTACAAGCCAATTGGAGAGAAAATTCGCCACACAAGCGAACCAATAGACCTTTTAATTTTTCTATTACGGGCAAAGCCGTGCGGGTACCACTAGTTTTATATAAATTAATGCTAAACCACTCTTCTTCATGTTGGAAAAGTATTTTAGAGAAATAAAAACATAAATTTGGAATGGTCCATGGAAAAGATATTGAAATTAATGCTGTTTCATCCTTCGGTTTACAGTTTTGATTTTACGAATGCTACCAAGTTAGGTTTGCCCCAAGTATAGTTAAAGTATAGTATAATTCATATAGCATACTTTTTTGCATAAGTTTTCCTCTTTTTTGTTTATTAAATGCAACAAGTTGGTTTTCTTTCTCTTGAAAAACCACCCGCTGCAGGCAGCATTGAGGGCCGTAGGTGGCAAACGGGGGTTAGCGAGCGAATCGAGCAGAGGACGGAGCCCCAGTATAAAATTAATTACTGACTAAGTTTCATTTGGATTTTTTTTCTGGTGAAAGTCACTCCAATCGACAAAAAGGTGCAACTTCAAAAAATGATGATTTTTGTTTTGACAATTACTGTACAAGAGCTACCGATTTCAATTTCCGCTTTATCATATTCGTAATCTACGCAAAAAACTGAAGATAATGACACCTCACTCAGACTTATCGCGGAAATGACGCTATTCCCCCAGTACTTGGCACACATGCCAATTACTGGGGACTAGCAAAATTGAAGCACCAGTAAATGGCACCCATCATTATTTTAAAATTACAAATAGGGACGAAAATATACTTCTATATATCTAAAGTAACACCTTTCAACTAAAAAAAACTTTTGACAACGAAAATTTAAAATATATTTTCAGTCAGATTTTAATGGATTTATGTGCATGCTTCCCTTAAGCCAGAGAAGAAGCTTTTGCAACAAAAATGGCTGATTTGACACAAGTCACAATTGTTTCTCTTTCCTACGTACTGCTGCCATTTCGTAACATGAATTGAAGTTATAATCTTTAAAATTAATGTACATTCAGTTGGTACATAGCCTTCTATTTTAAAAAAATTGGATACGAGTCTTTTTTAGGACATTTTTGTTGGAAGTGCCAATCACTGGTGCCGTGCCAATTACTGGGGGTGTTACGCTATGTCAATTGAGAATAGATAAAACGTAGAGAGAAGAGAGTGAAGCCTTTTTTCATTTCTCTCTCTCTCTCTTGAAAGCTTGATTTTATTTTAAAGTAAAGTACTGTAATCGCTCAAATTCATCTGGGTTTTGGCACCAATGTATAGGATACTTTAAGGATTGTCAAACTAATCAGTACTTTATTAAAGGAAAAAAATGATGGAATTTAACGAAGAAACAAAATTTATTTTCGTCCAGATAAATTACAACAGGTTAGTTATGTATATAAAAGATCAGTGGAGTGGAAGATCTTTCTCTTTGATGGAAAGCATAAATTACGCAATATATAAATTTTTAAAAGTTTTCGTTCAAGAGATCGGACCGCTAATCGATCGGAGTTGGCTTCGCTCACTGATGGGTTGGATTACAGTAACGTGGAGGCTTGGCGACTTTGGCTATGAACAATAGAGTTGCGTGATCATTTGTTTACATTTTAAAATTACTGTTAATGTAATTTATTGTATTTTTTTGTTTAGTTGGCGAAATATTTCAAATTGCAAAGAATTGTTTTTCGTTTATAACGAGTTTTTTAGTCATTTTAGTTGAATGTCTTTACTTTACATCGGGAGGGGGTGGGGAGAGAATGAGTGATTTTCGCTTATTCAGAGAACTGTTTTTACCTTTATCATTTTTTTTAAACGATATCCTTTCGATTGTTTTATTCTTTTTCATATGGGGGATGTTGTAGCGGGTTTCCCCGTTTGTTCTAGATGGGTTGTTAGTTTTTTACACTTAATATCTGAGGACGCTTTTTATCCTTTTAGTACGGCTGAAGAAACAAACCATCAAACACGGGAGACATATAGTTAATAAAACAACTGATTAGTGGACATTAGATAAATCAAGTTGTAATAAATATACGCATTCTTACACCAAGCAGCTTAAAACATTTTCTTTTTACTTATTTTTCAACAAAACGGTTCAAAGACTTGATAGTTTATTGATTTTTTTTTATCTTTTTAATTAAAAAGTTTGAACAGAACACGTCTGTGGGGTCCTCTAGGTTTTTTTTTTTATAAACTCTTATACTTTCATGGGGTGTCACCTACCAGATGGGTGTCACTCGGGACAGACCACCTCCTTCCAAGGATGGTTTTTTGACTTAGCAAAAATGCATTTGTTCTCCCAAGTTACAGACTTCAAAAGATGAAAGCACACGATTTTATCAACATCAATTTGTTAAAATTAAAGAGGAGCAAATCAATCCCTTTCGATTTAAAAAAAATTGGGTTTTTAAGTAATCTCACTTTCAAAATCGCACCTATTGGAAAATTTGATTTTGAAATTCTAACGTTGTATGCATCTTAGGTTTACAATAAAATACAATGCAAAAATTTCATTAAAAGGAATTAGTATTTCAATCTCCGTTTAGGAGTTTTTGCTTCTTCCCATGAAGGGGAAAATAAAATAATAAATAAAAGTCGGAGTCGGACGCTTGAAAATCCAGGAGGCGGAGTCAGCAATTTTTTTTTCCGACTCCGCAGCCTTGCAATTTGACGCATAATGGATATTTTATCTATGTAAAAAAATTAAAAGCTAAAACTTAAAATTCCAGCGAATAAGAGCAAGTACATACGTAGGAATGTCACATGCGTGCAAAGAAATTGAGCAATAAAACGACATATAACTAGATTTTTACAGAAATAAATTAAATTTTTATTGGAAGATAATTTTAAATTCACTCACAGACAGTGAGTTATACTTTTTTGCTTTAAGAAATGCAACAATTACTTATTCAGGCTGCCAGGTCATTTTCTTTATGAACATTTAGGGTTGAGTAGATGTTTACTATTTTTGATAAGTTATGCGGTGCAAAGAAATACTTAACCATCGTGGTCAACTCTCAACTTTCCATTTAGCGTATAACTAAACAATTAAATGGGAGGGGGGATTTGGAATGTAAAATGACACTGGTGTAGCCAAAGATCCTGTCTCTGAAAAGACAAGTAAACGTGCCTTAGATTTCTTTACGTGTTTACACACAAATTTTCATATTCTTTATTGTACTTAACACAGGGGTGCCCCTCCCCTAAGGACAAGGACGCACCCTCCTTTATATCGCGGAGACCTCCCAAAAAGAGCCCCCCCCCCCAAATGAAAAAACTCTTCAAACCCCTAAAAATCTCAATGGCGCAGTGTGCGCTATGCCCCCTCTTGGTGGGTACCCCTGCTTAGCCAAAATATTTTAAAGGGATTGAGTTTATGACTTTAAATTACATGGATGAGCAATTATTTTCATTTATTTTCCTTTTTTTTACAGTTAAAATAGTTTGTTCACTTACCATCTTAGGTTTATAAACAAATACATAAAAATTTCTTTATTTTTTATTGAACTTTATTTTTTTTTAAATTCTCGTCCATTATTTTTGATTCAAAACCTCCTTGAACAACATTTTTCGATTAACTTTTTTTCCCTTTATTTTGACAGAAACTACTAACTATAGTAAATATTTGGTAAGTAAAAAATAACTTTTAATTAAAAACGAAAGAGTTCTTGCCTAAATATTAGCTCATTATAAATTTTAATCGCCTTTTCAATACTTGTTTTCCAATTAATATAAACCGGTGCTAAGTAAAAATCCTTTTTATCATGAAGCGCTTAAAAATCAATCATGTTACTCCGCTGGATTAAGTGGTGGGAATGTCTCCTTATGTTTAAGAACTCGAATAACGAAAAAAAAAAAAAAAAAAGAAAGAAAAAAGAAATCTAATCCGTAATTAGAAAAGGATCATTTTTGTATTTCTAATAATAGATAAAATGATATTCCGATTACAATCGCGATTTTCACAGATGCTTATTTGCTCTTATGCTAAATACTTGCATTGCCGCTTGGTGTATCTATGTTGATAGTTCAAATAATTATCTTAAAATGAAAATTTCTGATGACAATTCTACTAAACCCATTTACATTGGTTTAGTCTTACGGTAATATTTTTGTCTTATGGTAACATTATGGTCCCTCCCATTTAATATTTCGGTTGGCACTGCTTCTATCCCCCCAGCGACCTTAATTCAACCCTAGGCTTGGGAAGCACCCCTAAACGCTTTTGCATACATTGCAGCAACGTATGACAATCATTAAGTTGCACGCAAGGAGGTAAAAAATTGCCCACCTAAGACCTTCCAAACATTGATTTTTACACCACTGGGCTCCATTTTTGAAAAAATTTTACATTCAATCTTTTACTAATAATAAAGCTGAAAGACTCTCTGTCCGGATCTCTGTCCGTCAGGATCCCTGCGACGCGCATAGCGCCTAGACTGTTTGGCAGAATTTCATGAAATTTGGCACAAAGTTAGATTGTAGCATGGGACTGTGCACCTCGAAGCGATTTTTCAAAAATTCGATTTTGTTCTTTTTCTATTCCAATTTTAAGAAAAATTTCCGAACATATTATCACAACGTGGAATAGTAAATTACGAAATCATCATAACGTGGAACCGTAACATAGGCGAGCCATTTAGCATAGCAAATTGCCGAGAAATTCACCCTTCTTTATTTGTTAATATACAGGCAAACGAAATGACCTTTTAATTTTTCTACTACGGGCAAAGCCGTGCGGGTACCACTAGTGATAAATATTTTTAAGGTTACAACAAGAGCATAAACACACATAAGGTTATAACAATAACACACAGATCAATTCCTCAAATGAGTTGTCCAAGGAAAAATGATTAGCTCTGATTTAAAAAAAAAAAATCAATAAATGAATCGATAGAAGCAGTCAAATAACGATTTTGAATAGGTCCCATACTTAGTCCTCAGCTGCTCAGGGAAGTTTTTAAAGCAGGAATTTTGTGATCAAGAATTATAATATAAGCAAAACATTATACTTTTTGTGCACTTCACAAAAATTAGGGTATTAAAGTAGGAAAAATTTAAATGAATTTTTTTATTTATATAAGAACTACACCTCAAAACAGCGCCGAAAGTGACAGACATGTATGTATGTATATATATATATATATATATATATATATATATATATATATATATATATATATATATATATATATATATATATATATGTGTGTGTGTGTGTGTGTGTGTGTGTGTGTGTGTGTGTGTGTAAATTATAACATTTAAATGTAAAAGACCATTTCATCTGGTGTGTAAGACCAGCAAAGAGATCAAGTTTATTGGATGTTGAAAAGCATTTTTAAATAGAAGGAAAGAAACTTTACTTTTTGCTCTATCCATCTAATTTTGAAATTCTATCCTACAAAATTACGTATTTTCGGTTTAAACGAAAAATATGCAGTGAATCGATCTTTACTATTAACTTTTATAATGACCTTTACTAATTTACCTAAACAACTGGAATATTCAAAGTATACCATGAAAGAGATTGGCCCAAAAAATAAACTTTGACATAATTCGCACCTGTCAAAAGTTACACATGGGTTTGAGAAGATGAGCTTCAAGTTTTGCTTTTGGATTAGTCTTGAAGTACTTTTGATACAGTAGTAGAAGTTGACTGCACTATAAACGAAATTCTTCGTAAAAATAGGGTGGGTTCCCAAAATATAGAATGAACTATGGCATCCCTACATATAAAAGGTGTTTTTTTAGAAGTAGAGAACTTTAGGTTCAAATAAAACACAGTTAAATGTTGTTAATTGCCATTAATGTTGCTTTATTCGAAAGATGATTCTTTGCCATTTTTATTTAAATATTATTTCTGGCATATGGCCACCTCGGCTGGCTCGGAGAAAGTCCAATCGGAAAGTTTAATTTTCTAACTTTTTGCAGCAATGGAGGCCGTATCTCAGTGATAAGGTGGTCAATGTTCTCTTCCAAGGCGTCAATTGTCTGTGGCTTATCGGTGTAGATCAGAGACTTCACATAGCCCCACAAAAGGTAGTCCAGCGGTGTTAAATCGCATGATCTTACAGGTCAATTCACGGGTCGATTAAGCAAAATTATTCGTTCCCCGAACGCTTCTTTCAATAAATCAATCGTGACACACGCTCTGTGGCATGTTGCACCGTCTTGTGGTCTATTCATGATGAAATGGCTAACTAAACTGTACACAAAACAAGTGACAGATATCAAAATGGCACACATATCAAACAGTGTTGCCAACTTAAAGTTCTGTGCCTCTAAAAAAATCCCTTCAGCTATAAAAAGGGCTGAAGCGTGACGAAATGGAACAAAGGAATTAAATTTTAAAAACAAATGCTTAATATTTTATCAAATTTTTTTGAAAAATTGCAAGAAACATTGCTTGCAATAATACACTTGTCACTGTTAATATACTTTCTCGATTCGTTACGATTTATTTCCTGTCTAAATAAATCAATCAAAATATATTTCGTGGTCTGAGAATGATCTAAGCCATTGCTTTAAATCAACTGCATTTCAAGATTTAGCACCTTTCTCATCTGAATGAAAAATTATATACAGTGGCTCCCAAAAGTGTTCGAACACTTTGAAAATTTTTAGTAAAACCAAAATAACTCGAAACTGAATTCAAATATGAAGTCTAATATTTTTTCACATCATTCCTACGTCATTCTAAATACAATCCATTGGTTTTTTTCAAAATATTGACGGATCTTCTTTTTGAAATCGGTCAAAAAACGAAGAGACGGAGAAATAACACTCCACAAAAGTATTGTACATCGAATATTTTCGAATAAATTCATGATTAAAATTATCATATGCCGTTTTATTAATATTTTTGCATTGTGTTGATCCTTATAAGTCATTTGGCTTTCCTTTTTTGTTTATTTATTCCTTAATATTGTGCTTATTACTATAAAATCGCTGGTATTCGTAAAAAAGAGCAAACACCATTCAAAATTTGAATTTTTTCCCCCAAAAAAAACGGTAAATTGGTTTGAAATGTCTCTAAATTAGTTAATTTATTTGTTTGTATATTGAAGTGCTTGATAAAATGCTTTAAATTAAGGAAACGGATCGAAAACAAGGTAAGAAAAGGTCAACCGGCGAAGTTGACAAAACGTGATCGGAGATTTAGAGTTAAAAAAATTATGAAAAATACACATTTAAGTGCTGTAAAAGTTTCTATAAAGTTAAAAGAAAAATTTTACGTTTAATTTTCACCTTAGATTTTTCGCCAAGTTCTCTGATTAGTTGGATTAAATGGGGCCTCTTCCCGGAGAAATTTTCTTGGCCGTGTGAAAAAGAGAAAGCTTACGCTTTTCGTCGCAAAATCAATGATAAATAAGCTCAAAACGTTTTAGAATTGCGTCTTACTTACAAATAAAAATGAATACAACATTTTTGGTTAAACTGTTGAATAATTGTAAGTAGAAGAAAAAATTAGGAACTTAATCTTAAAAACTTAGTTGGATCAGTTAATCAGGACGGTGGAGGTGTTCTAGTGTGAGGGTGCATATCAGCATCAGGACCTGGTAGTTTGGAATTTTTTGATGAAATAATGAATCATGCTGTTCTTTTAAATATTTTAAAAACCAATTTTGAACTCTTAGCCAAAAATTTGGTTATTGGAAACTCTGTTTTTTATCAAGATAACGATAAGAAGCACACGGTTTTCAACGTTTGCGTCTAGTGCTTCACAAACTGTCATAGAGTTTAGAAAATACCCTCTCAATCTCCAGATTTGAACTTAATGTAACGTATTTAAAGATGTCTGGAGGCTAGATTACGAAATTACGGCTATAAAACGAAAATAGAGTTAGAAACAGTAAGACTCGAAGTGTGGTTGAATACTTACTCAGAAATTACGCAAAAAAAAAAAAAAAGAATGAAATCTATTCCCAGACGTTTAAAAGGTGTTATGTAAACGGTATGATATTCTTATAATTAATAACTTAATAAAAAGTTATATTATTCAATAATATATAGACATTTTAAAAAGTGTACGAAGACTTTTGTGAGATAAAATTTCCGACACTTTTTGGTTTTTGATTTTTAAAAAATTAAGCTTTAATATTTTTTAAAAACTTTTCATGCAGTTTTGTTAAAAATTGATCATAGATCTTATAATTAAAACCCTATTCCGAAACATTAATTCTAATCAATAGATTGCGGCCTATTTTGTTGAAAGTCATAGGCGTACGAAGACTTTTGAGAGCCACTGTATGTATATTTAAAAAAAAAAGATCCGGTTCGTAGAATGCCTGGTAGTAGTTTCAAAATTTGTTTTTTGAAATTTTCTGATGCATAGAAATGAAATCTTAAGTGCTATTTTTTTTCATGCGATGAAACATACTTGAAATGGAGGTTTAATAAGTGCGGTTCTTATTAACGTTGACCCTTTACAATACGTTGTAACAACTTTTGTTCTGGGTATTAAAACTGAATAAAAATATTCGTCCAATAGGGTATTGTTATGAAAACCAATTTTCTCTGCATAGTCATGAAAAATAAATCAAAGCAGGTTTTTTATTATGATTGTTTAGAAACCACAAGCACTAAGCGTGTTAGCATCAAAGAACTATTATATCTAATCCCAAAGACTCGAGACACAATATTCAAAAGTAAATAAGTGTATAAAAACAGCATTGGAAAATATTAAGGTTTTTCACACTACATTTTAATCATATTTACTCTCAGTAACTACAGTAAGGGGCCATTCGTTGATTACGCAAGGGTACCGAGGGGGAGGGGGTTGGAAAATGTGCTGCTAACCCTTTCTTTGAGGGGGAGGGAATTAAACCCATTCTTACGTTATATTTTTCAAGTCGATATTTTATACTAGAAATCGCGCGTTTAACTGTTTTGGCAAGGATCATATTTCATTTGCGTCTGGAAGGTAAATAACGTTTTAAGGATGAGCTATTTTTTATTTGTTTTACAAATAATGAATAGTGTAAAATAGAATAAAAGAACCGTACTATGTATGTCATGTTTTACTTCTCATTACTATCGCATCATATAGAAAAAAAATGTCGAAAAAACATTCATCATAAATTACAACTTTTTAGTAAATATTTCTTTACACAAAAAGGTTTGAATTTAACGATTCCAGTGATGTAAACTTCGTTATTTTAAAAAACAAAATTGAATCTTACGTAAGAATAGGAGGAAGGGGTTTGAAAAATCTTACGTACCCTTACATGGAGGAGGGGTGGGATCAAAAATTGCCAAAATCATCCTTGAGTAATAAATGAATGGCCCCTAAACACAAACGTATATGTTGTTAATCATACTGGTTGGTTTTCAGTAAGTCACTAATATACGAATTATACTGAAAGTTCGAAAACTTTTCTCCTAAATTCTAAAATTTTTAACGATATGTCACTGTTAGAAGAATCATTTTTACACCACCACGCACAAGTTATAAAAACTTTTTGCTAGTTTTGTCAGGGGCGCTGTCCCCCCCCCCCCCCCCCAAGGGCAAAAGCTCACCCCCCCCCAAACATCGTAAAGATCCCCTAAAATAAGTGCCCCCTCCAAAAAAGTAAAAACTTACCCTTAAAACATCCCCCCTAAAAATTTCGATGGCGCAGTCTTCGCCATGACCACCTTCCCTAGGTGGGCACCCCTGGTTTTGTGGCAAGAAAGAGCTTTAGCTTTATAGATTTGAAGTTAGTAATTAGTTTATTTAAAATAGTTTGAGATTTGACACTTCTGTCACCGGAGTAAGATCAATCAATTCGAAATATGCCCGTTTTTGTTATCATTGTTGATCTTTTATTATTTTTTTTAAAGTCAAATTTAAAACGAATGCAATAGTTTAAATTGTGTGAATACACTACAACAACAAAGATATGACAACAAACGATAATTATAACAAGGTAATTTATAAATTTTAAGCGCACAATAGTTCTTGAGCCCTTACAATCGTCGCCAACTTGGTAAGCGATACAAGAGCTGATTAAATATTTTATGATTATTTGACTTTATCTTTCAAAATTAATTGAATTCTTTTCGAAGTCATACAAGCGTACTAGTTTAAAAGATGTTTTCATTTGACATTACAATAAACAATTAGCCTTCTTCCTTTAACTATCGATCTGAATGGATGTTAATTAGTACATTTATGATCACGCAATTATGGAGAAACTGCACAAACGAGTTACTTAGGGCTTTGTACTCTTAGTGATGTAATTTCATAACTTTACGATCCTAATGCGAAGTTTTCGTGTTTTAATTTAGGCCAGACATTTCTAATTTGCAAAACGTCACGTGACATATTGCGAGAGGAAAATTAACATTTTATTCGTAGTTTCATCTGCTACTTTAAAAGAACTGTTCAATGACGTTCAAATATGCAATTTTTGTACTTATTTTACCAATAAATAAGCTTATAACATTATAAAATTACTATTAATGAATTAGTGCTTAAATATAATTTAAAACTTCCTATCTCAAGTTAGAACAAATAATGCTTTATTTTTGCAATAAACGTTAAGATGAAAATGTAAAATAAATGGCAGACAAAACTTAAAGGATGCCCAAGCAACAAACAAAACAAGTTCAACGTTCATTAAAAATGTACTGAAAAGTTTATTTTCTCTTTTTTTTTTTAAATATGAAACGACTATATATGGATAAAATCATATTAGTTTTTTCAGTACATTATTCTTGTGATATGCTTTTCCACAATTCCTTTTGGAGAAAATTATCAGCACATGGAAAATTTGCTGCGTTTTCAAAATTTTTCGTCAAGCAAAGGACTTATTTACTTGTCAAACCAAGGCTTCACTGGGTACGCGTCTTATCAGGCTTAGTCATTTCTCAAAAGATCAAAGGCGCCGACTTGCACGCAAGAGAGCGCTGTAGTATAACGAGAAAAACTTTGTTTACATTAGTAAACAAATTATTTCTGCAGTTAAAGTTGATGTTTTTTTCAATCTTTGAAGTAAAAGTTCATCCCTGAAGCACATTACGTCTTATTGAATAAAAGTGAATAAATACCATTTGCATTTTTCGGCATTATGACTAAAATTTGAGATATTTACTGGGAGTAAACTTCGAGAAGAGTTCAAACATTACTCTTCTTCCGAATTGAAAAAAATAAAATAAATAAAAAATAATATTAATTTGAATTTTTGGCAACTTGAATTCAAATTATGTTTTTCGCAATCACGAGCGTGTGTGTTTGTGTAGGCGCATGTATGTGGGTGCGTGTATATGTGTGTATGTATGCATGTGTGTGTGTGCGTGTTGTGTATGCAGTGCTGTGTGTGTAGGCGTTCGTGTGTGTGTGGGCGTTCGTGTGTGTGTGGGCGTTCGTGTGTGTGTGTGTAGGCATATGTGTTTGTGTCTGTGTGCAAGCATGAGTGTGTGTTTGTGTGTGTAGGAGTGTGTTTGTGCGCAGGCATGAGTGTGTAGGCGTGTGTGTGTATGCGTGTGTTATGGACGCAATCTGAAGACGGTTTTCGCAAGTGGAGCAGCATCGTGATGCTGGTCAACGCGACGGTGTTGCTGGCAGAGGGAGGTAGGTGGTTGGAAAATAAAATCAGCGTAACATAAAAAACAGTCAAGTGAGAACAATAAGCAATCGTGATTGCTCAAAAAAATGTCTAGAAAGGAACACTTGTTGTTTATAAAATATATAGCTTTGTTGCATATTTAAAGGAGTTATTTAATGGCGCAATCGTTAAGATTTCGACAATAATCGTTTTATTCTGACAATATCGGTAAAAATCCAATACATTTCCTCTTACGATATTTTTCCGCTATAGGTATGTCACTTCGCTTAATGAGTTTTCTCTCTACCTTGGCGAAAAAAGAAAAATTTCACTTACATCATCGATGGCGAAATTTGAAAAATTTGGCTTACATCGCCATTATGTTTGATCTTCTCTTTTCTAATTTTACAAATTTGTAGAGACTTTTAATTTACGACTGTTTGTTCATTCTGCTGATTATGTAACATGATAATAGAGAACTTTAAATTAATTTGGCGAAACATTTTAACGAGATATTCATAGTATTTAAACGCTCGTTTTTACTTTCTTCTATCTAATATATAGAAGAAAGTATTGGATTCGTGCAAATTTTCGAATTTCGAATTTTGACGGATTTGAACGTTTTGAGGTGTGCTGAGTTCATTTTGGCTATTTTTGGAAAATGTCTGTCTGTCTGTGTTTGTGTATGTGTGTGTGTCACGTCTGTGTGTGACCAGTTTTTTTGTGGCCGCTCTACAGCAAAAACTACCGCATGAAATCGAACGAAATTTGCTACACATATGTGCCGCTATGTGAACTTGTGCCCATTGGTTTTTGGCGCGAATTCCTCCAAGGGGGTGGAGCAATGGGACGTTTTTTGAGTTACGAGTGCTTGCTATTCCTCAGGAAGTAACTGGTGGAATCAAACAAAATTTGGTCCATATGTTGCCATTAACAGGAACAGGTACTGTTTCAATTTTGGTGTCAATAACTCAAACGGGGGTTGAGCTATAGAACGTTTTTTGTCGTCAATTGTGACTGCTGTATCTCAAGAAATAATGAACGGAATGAAAGAAAAATTTATCGGCAAGTAGCCCTTAGTGGTTATAAGAGCTGATTTTATTTTGGTGTCAACAGCTAAAAAGGGGGAAGCGCAATCGCCCGTTCTTTTTTTCCATTGTGAGTGCCCTATCTCAAGAAGTACGTTCTGATTGAAATATATGTGAATCCATATGTAAACAGGCTTTGGTTCAATTTTGACGTCAGTCGCTCCAAGAGGTGTTGATTTTTTTTTGTGACTAAAAATAGCTTTAGTAATGCAACAATAAGAAAGATAAATCGTAATAGATTGTCGTCTGCGTATTTCTCGTGATTTTAATTGTATGGAAATGATCAGAAATATTATCTCAATGACATAGACTAATAATAA
Source organism: Uloborus diversus (assembly GCF_026930045.1). NCBI lineage: Eukaryota > Metazoa > Arthropoda > Arachnida > Araneae > Uloboridae > Uloborus > Uloborus diversus. The sequence goes on from NC_072731.1 coordinate 130,875,833, forward strand.
GAGTAGACCGAGCTTTCTCATTCTTGCTGATAAAGAAAATTGGTTCATAGATGTATCATGTGACTAGTGGAAGGGTTTGGCGAAGACTTTGGCAGCATGGTTGCTAGATGGCAGCATTATCTATAGTTTGGCACTCGACATGTATTTTAAGACAATGTGTTTTCATTTAAAAAAACTTCCAGGTGCAGAGATTGAACTGTTTTTCTTTTAGTTATGCATTATTACTTTCTTCTATATCTAATATATAGAAGAAAGTATTGGATTCGTGCAAATTTTCGAATTTCGAATTTTGACGGATTCGAACGTTTTGAGGTGTGCTGAGTTCATTTCGACTATTTTTGGAAAATGTCTGTCTGTCTGTGTGTGTGTGTGTATGTGTGTGTGTATGTATGTATGTATGTGTGTGTGTATGTATGTGTGTCACGTCTGTGTGTGACCAGTTTTTTGTGGCCGCTCTACAGCAAAAACTACCGCATGAAATCGAACGAAATTTGGTACACATATGTGCCCGTATGTGAACTTGTGCCCATTAGTTTTTGGCGCGAATTCCTCCAAGGGGGTGGAGCAATGGGACGTTTTTTGAGTTACGCGTGCTTGCTATTCCTCAGGAAGTAACTGGCGGAATCAAACAAAATTTGGTCCATATGTTGCCATTAACAGGAGCAGGTGCTGATTCAATTTTGGTGTCAATAACTCAAAGGGGGGTTGAGCTATAGAACGTTTTTTGTCGTCAATTGTGACTGCTGTATCTCAAGAAATAACGAACGGAATCAAAAAAATTTTTTTTGACAAGTAGCCCTTAGTGGGTATAAGAGCTGATTTTATTTTGGTGTCAACAGCTAAAAAGGGGGTAGCGCAATCGCCCGTTCTTTTTTTCCATTGTGAGTGCCCTATCTCAAGAAGTAATGCTACGTTCTGGTTGAAATTTGGAATATATGTGAATCCATACGTAAACAGGCTTTGGTTCAATTTTGACTCCAATCGCTCCAAGAGGTGTTGATTTTTTTTTTTTTTTTGCGAATAAAAATAGTTTTATTAATGCAACAATAAGAAAGATAAATCGTAATAGATTGTCGTCTGCGTATTTCTCGTGATTTTAATTGTATGGAAATGATCGGAAATATTATCTCAATGATTTAAAATTTTTAACTGTTGCCACTAATGTTTGTTAATAAATAAAATATTAGTAATTAATTCAAGTAAGGCTTTTAAAGTAACTTTCAATTTTCGCTCTTTGTTTTGTTTTTACAATAATTCAGACATTGGGATGGTCGTCAAGTTTTTGCATGTGTAATTTTGTTTATGTTAGGAATATTGCTTCCTCGTCAAGCATGGGGAGGGATCAGAAAAAGGAAAAATATAGAAGAAAGTTTCGTGATGGCCACAACATACTAGTTTTGACATTAGTAATAGTTTTTGATCAGTTTTCGGTAACTTTTATTTCATTTGGAGCTGTCAGCGTTGGCGTGAACGAAATGGCGTAAACGTTTTGCGCTAACGCAAAAATGTACTAATCGGTATCTTAAATTGAAACTGTAGGTAAAAATCTTACCGTTTGCTGATTCTTCTTGGTGGCTTGCATCTTTTATTGCTTAGAGAGTTATTGAAATTGACTAAAGAAAATGCACAATACTATCTAAACGAAAAACTCACTATATTAACAAAATATTTACAACTTAGAATAACAAATTAACAAATCGGACTCCATAAAAGATCATTCTTCCGTGTTCCATCAATTCTATTTATTTTATTTCGCGCTGGCGTTGATCGTCTGCTACGATTAACGCCCGCTGTTGCTAGGATATCCACCAGTCACATGGTTTGGTTTATGAGCAGCAAAAGGGTTGCCATAGCTCGGTCTACTCGTATTATTAGTCTATGCTCAATGATTTAAAATTTTTAACTGTTGCCATCTTATGTTTGTTAACAAGTGAAATATTTGTAATTAATTCAAGCAAGGCTTTTAAAATAACTTTCAATTTTCGCTCTTTGCTTTGCTTTTGCAATAATTCGCAACTCCAACGAACTATAGGGGGCACTGAAGTCACTGTCTAATGGCGGACTTGAAAACTAAAACAAACGCACATGGTAACGAAGAAAATGCTAAAAGTGTTGTGATTTTTGTTCGTACGTATGATTTTTTCGCTTTATTCTTTTTAAATTAATTTTCAAAGTCTTGTGGATATTCTGGCCCACGTAGAAAGAAATGAGAATTCAAGAAGCATTACTAAACGTCAAAGATTAATGCAAACTACGTAGTTCGTAGTTCTAAGCAGCTATTTCCACGATGTTGAATTCGATATTTATCAATTCTTGATAAAACTAAATAATTATTGTGGCCTGACAAGAATAACAATTAATGCTAGAAAATTCAATATGACATTACAAATTGTTATCGAAAGAAGATGATACTTTTTTGCCTTGCTTGGCTAGCACTTATTGTTTTCCATTTGTAGCTGAGTTATTTCTCTCGAATTCCCGAATCGGTTCATTTAAAAATTTTCTGTTTCGATTTTTCTAATTTCTGAGTTACGATTTAATTGTGTCATGTTATGCAAATCATCAACAAAATTCTCACGGATATATGGTGGTAGTTTTCTTTTCAGTTGATTGACCATTATTTCCTTTCACTTATCGAATTCTGTAATCTTACTACCATTTTATTCCACTCATGATAAAAATTAAAAATGGTTTAACTAAAAACGCGAAATCTCGCCAAGGCTACTTTGCTCGCACTATTCTAAAACTGTAACCCTAAACAAATTTGGCGAAACCTTTCAGCTGAGAATAAAAGGAATAAAGTAAATTCTTTCTCGGTTATTCATTTTGTTCTACGATAATATATTCAAGAAAATATTTTGCATACTGTCCATTCCAACTAAATGCTGCTGTAAAATATGGTAAGTTTAATTAATTTAAGATTAAAAAACCCCCATATTCTTACAAATTCATACAAAACAATAAAATTTTTTACCTTGTATAACGTTATCCAAGTTTGTTAATCCAGAGTTTTCGCTTTCACCATTTTAGAAGGAAATAAGGAAAACTAACATTATTTTGAGAAGCTCGAGAATACTACTAAGGGACGAATTAATTTCTGTAGCTGAAAGCAAACTAAGACACATCGATTGCGTTAATAAATACTCAGAACAAACTGCCTGTGTTTATGTCAACAGACACACGTGGAACGCAACGTGGCAATGTTTTAGTTTCATTTGCAGTTTTGTAAATCACCGCAAGATAGCGTATTCGAGCGCTGGAGTTCCGAATTCAGACATTGGGATGGTCGTCAAGTTTTTGCATATGTAATTTTTTTTTTTTTGGAATATTGCTTCCTCATCAAGCATGGGGAGGGATCAGATAAAAAAAGAAAAATATAGAAGAAAGTTTCGTGATTGCCACAACATACTAGTTTATGTGGTGGATATAGTTTTACTTTGCGTTATTTAAAAATCCACAAAAAAGGGTATAGTTTTCTATACATATAATAAAATAAGATGTTTGTGTGTGTGTGTGTGTGGCGCGCTTCCTGGGAAAACGGTAAGGCCTAGGAAGATGAAATTTGGTATACAGGTGCAGTTTTTGCTGAAGATGTGCACTTTGGACTTGGATTTTTGATATTTTAATTGAAAAAAATGTTATTTAATGTTTTATGTGTTTTTTTTGCATTTTTTACCTCACAGACCCCGAACCAATCACACCACACAAATAATTTTGCACTATAGTGTAGGAAACTTAATTTTAAATATGATGAATGAAAGAATTTTGAAAATTGAGCAATTTTTGTATTTATGAATTTTTGAAAAAACCTTTAGTTTGCGTTTTTTTCTGGTTTTATTTTTTCTAATATCATCCTGCGAGAAGTATCAAAGCCCCATTTCTGAAACTTAGGTTGGTAATAGTAAAAACATTTCGTCCTCTTCAAAAGAAAAAAGTTCTTAAAAATACGCAAGAGGTTTTTTTTTTTTTTTTTTTTTTTTTTACAATTTTATTAATGCTGAACACATTATGTCTTTCCACGCAACGGTTGAAAAAAGCGTTCTTCAATCTTTTATGCCTCTGACGTCACTACTTGGGTTTCAATTCGATATTTACGATGGAATGTTAATCGCAAACGATGTTAATCTTTTTTTTTACTATATAGCTTTCTTCTACATTTTATGACGTGATGACCACGTGTTTTTCCGGCAGCGCTTGCTTTTTTTCTTTCATTTTTGTTGTTTTATTTAGGGATTGCATTTATTTCTTTTTCCATCCCCCCCCCCAACAAGCTGGACATTTTGCTGTATCTATATTACGTTACATTTCATAGTTGTGCGAATTTATTTCAATATTTTTTTTTCTTTGTCAAACGCTACTTTTTGCACACTACGGGGAATTTTAGAGAACATTTTTTTCTTGCTGTACTTAACTAAAAAAGCGTTACTTTTTTGAGTGATCTTTGTTTTTATTAGAAAATGGGCGGGAAGGTTAAAATAAATAAAGACGGATAAGAAAATTTAGAGATAGATCGTAAAGATAGATAGCTTCCGAAGGCGGCAATCTTGGCGTAAAAATGTGAACGGCACAAAAAAAGATAAGTTGGATTGATTAATACCGCTGCCAAATTTATTTAAACAGCCGCAGAAAGCGGCAAACTTGAAGTAAAAAGGTAAATGACAAGTTAGTCATACAGCCGCCGTAGGTGGCTGCTTGCATAGAAAGGCGAATGGCGTAAGAGGGCGAGCCAGCTGGTCACCGCAGGCGGCTATGATAAAATAAGATGTTTGTGTGTGTGGCGCGCTTACCGGGAAAACGGTAAGGTCTAGAAAATATTTATTCAAATTAATAATGATATATATATATATATATATATATATATATATATATATATATATATATATATATATATATATATATATATATATATATATATATATATATATATATATATATATACAGGGTGATTCTGAATTCATCATCAATATTTGGTGGGGAGGTAGGGAATAGGAAAAGAACACTATTTCACATAGGAAAGCATGGGCACAAACGAACGCATGACGGTGTAGAGGGCGGTGTGTGTCCGCATCTCCCATGAACGCGCATAGCTGTCTGCCGTGTGCAGCCAGTCGTCATTCGACAAGGTGACTTCGCAGAAGTAACATGAACCGGTACACGTTTCAAGAACTTGCAGATATGCATCTAACTTACGGTGCCGCAGGAGAAAGCTGTCTTAGAGCTAGGCAAATGTATGCAGAGCGCTACCCCAACCGGCGCGTGCCACAGCATCAAATGTTTTCACGTGTGCATCGACAACTGTGCGAAACTGGATCATTTGCTGGTATTAATGTTGATCGAGGCAGGCGCCGATCAACACGGACAGTTTCAGTCGAGGAAGCTGTCCTACAGTCTATCGAAGAACAGCCAAGTTCTAGCACACGAGGTATTGCTCGCCAGTTTGGAGTTTCACAATCGTCAGTGTGGCGGATACTACACGAGGAACGTTTACATCCTTTTCATTTGCACACAGTGCAGTTACTGGAAGCAGAGGACTATCCCAAGCGTGTTACTTTTTGTCAGTGGTTCATGCAGAGAACAGCCGTTGATCCCAATTTCCCAACGTATGTTCTTTTCACAGATGAAGCGTCCTTCACTCGTGAAGGTGTCTTCAACACACACAATTCGCATGTGTGGGCTAATCAGAATCCACACGGTACGAGAGTTCGAGCTGCGCAACAACGCTTTGCCGTCAATGTGTGGACTGGGATCGTCGGCGACTGTTTGCTGGGACCGTATTTACTACCATCCCGTTTAGATTGCGCAAACTACCTCATATTTCTTCAGACTGTGTTACCGGGTCTTATGAACGAGGTTCCTGCTGTTATTCTCCGGCGAATGTGGTTCCAGCATGACGGCGCTCCAGCACATTTCGCAAATGATGTGCGTTGTTACCTGACCAGAAAATTTGGAGCTCAATGGATTGGTCGCGGTGGACCGGTTTGTTGGCCACCACGGTCACCGGATTTATCTCCAATAGACTTCTTTGTATGGGGTGCCATGAAAACCATGGTGTACGAGACCCCTGTTGCCAGTGATATGGACCTTGTAGCACGCATATCGGTTGCCGCCGCAAACATCCGGGAAACGCCAGGCATATTCCAGAAAGTTCGGTTGTCCATGCAACGTCGTTGTGAGGCATGTAATCTAGCAAATGGTCAGAATTTCGAGCACCTCTTGTAAGTCTGTACAAAAGATGCACAAATAAATGTTTTTTCTCTTACCACTTTCTTGTTATGTTTTCTTTCCATCATTTAACCGGATTCATATTGCCCTACTACATGACGTCTGCGCCCATGCTTTCCTATGTGAAATAGTGTTCTTTTCCTATTCCCTACCTCCCCAACAAATATTGATGATGAATTCAGAATCACCCTGTATATATAGATTGATTGATATCGCCACGAAATTTATCTAAGCAGCCTCCGAAGGCGTCAACATTGGCGTAAAAAAGCGAATGATAATATTGATATATAGAGAAAAACATTGATTATACCGTCGCTAAATTGTCTAAGCAGCCGCCGGAGGTAGCAACCTCGGCGTAAAAAGGCGAATGGCGTAAAAAGGCGAACCAGCTGGTCGCCGCAGGCGGCTAGTACCAAATAAATAAATTAGGTCATCAAAAAGCATCCAAAGGTTTATTACATATATTTTTATTGCATACATATTTATTGAAAGTTAAAATAATCCTCCCAGTAAATGAAAGAAGCCCCGAAACGACATTAAAAGTTCAGTTAAAGGTAAAATAATTCGCTAAAAAACTATATTAGACAACAATAAAAGCTCCATTTTATTGAAACCAAAAGACCAAACATGGCGACAACAAATAAAATAAAAAATAACTGCCAAGATAAAAAATATCTATACGTAATCCTTTGGCGTCACAAAATTTGGCAACATTACATTTCTTGCCTTTTAATATTCACATTAAAATCTGGGAGGAATTATAACGACGTGGAACGTGCTAACTTGGTGAAAATCTTTTCTATTGCTAAAATTGCTACGGCCATTGTATGCTGTTCTAGCATTTTGATTGAACTTTCATTGTTTTTAAATTAATTGATACATTTACTAGGCTGATCATTTTTTATTTTAACGAGTCTCGTCGAATAACTTGTTTTGCTTCAAATATACACACTAAATTTTAAACTTCAACAGCATTGTTGTCGGCAACGTTTGACTATTTTGGCGAAAATTTTTACAACGCGCCAAACGTTTCATGTCTGTTAATTCTTCCGTTAATTTTTACAACACAACGATGCTTTTTTTTTCATTAAATTTCCTCATAGTGCTTAGCATTTGAATACCATTTATATTTTAACAGGTATTGATTTATTTATTACTAGTGGTACCCGCACGGCTTTGCACGTAGTCGAAAATTAAAAGGTCATTCGGTTCGCCTGTATATTTACAAATAATGGATGACGAATTTCTCGCCAATTGGCCATGTTCTTTTACTCTCCCATTCCACGTCATGATTATTTCGTAAATTTCTCGTCCATCTTATGAAAACTTTGCTCCAGAAAATGTTCTTAAAATTGAAATAGAAGAACAAAATCGAATTTTAGAAAAATCACTTCAAAGTACACACCCCCATACTACAAACTAACTTTGTGCCAAATTTCATGAAAATCGGCCGAACCGTCTGGACTCTATGCGCGTCACAGAGATCCAGACATCCTACAGACATCCAGACAGAAAGACTTTCAGCTTGATTATTAGTAAAGATAAAAATTGTTATAACTATTTTGTTTCATTTATTTTTTTTAAACAAAAATTTAATTCCAACAAAATTTTGAGAGAATTTTTTTAACTGTTTTTCTAAATGCTGAAAAGTTGGTTTATAAAAATCTTTTACAAAAAGGTGCTATCTTTTGATTTTTTAAAAATTATTGGCATGTTTTCCCTGGTGAATTCATTATTGATTCAATGTAAAACTTTTTTTTTCTTTTTTTTTTTAACTTTAAATAATTTAAATTTCTTCTTTAACATTCAACGTATTCCTTTATGATATGAATTGTAATGTATTCTGATCATAAGGACATACTACCTATCAGTTTTATACCAAACCAGGTAAACAAAACATTTTACTAACATTCATTTCCAAACAGCCATTTTTTTTTTGAGCTCGTTTGAAAGTTATTATTCAATATTCAATGTAACTAACTCCTAATTATGTTTATTGAGGCTTTAAAGTTACATTACTCAAATAATTTTGAAAATGTTTCACTGCAACGTTATCAAACTTTTTCCATTAAAATAATTTTACATTGGTTTAATGAGTAGGAGAGAAACATCTTCCTCAGCTTATATTCATGGGATTTTGTTTTGAAACGTATTGAGCAATCACGATTGCTTATTGTTCTCACTTGACTGTTTGGAGGTCCTATCATTTTATTTTCCCGCCACCACCCTCTGCAGCATCACCGTCGACCGGCCGCCTCACGATGCTGCTCCTCTAGAGAAAACCGTCTCCAGGTTGCGTCAATATCCTACACACACACACGCATACATATACACGTCTACACACACATACGCAGGCACACTCATACACTCACACAGACATACACACACCTACACAAAAACATATACACACGCACTCATGCCAGCACACAGACACAAACTCACACGCCTACCTACACACACACATTCGTGATTGCGAAAAACATAATTTGAATTCTAGGTGTCAAAATTCAAATTAATTTTTCAATTTTCTTATTATAATTATTTTCTCTTTTTAAAATTTCACATACATTTATTTTTTGCGTGAAATATCTTTTCAGACGCTTTTGTTGAAAAGGAAAAACTCCGCCTTTAAATTAAGTTAAACAGTTCAGAACTCAATTTTGAATACTCCCTTTAAAAATAAAATAACCTGATTTGTATATAAATAGTAGTTACCACGGTAATATAAGTTCGTTGCTTGAGGCATCTGGGGCCCTGCCCCTTATCCTCTCGTGTGCTATGTTGGTAGTTCCCGGTTGGGGGCATGGCTTTATTTTGGCACAGAAGACGGTTGCGTGGATGTACGAGAGATGTGGCTTCCTCTAACGGGAGTTGCAGAACCTTTTATCCGGGAGCCACAAAACCGGGAAACCAGAAACCCTTTGCCGATTCTCCCGCCATTTTTTAAAGATACGCATTTTCGGCAATTTTTGAAAAACTAAGCTTTTTTTTTTAAATATCTAAAAGAAAATGAGCGGTTTCTTAATAAATACCAGATTACTCATCTATAACTCAGGAAAATGGGTTTACAAAAATGAACTTCAAAGTGTTGTCTTTAACGCAGGGAAAATTTTCTGAAATATTTTCTTGAACTAAAAAGTACACACGTAAGTCTGAAAATTTTGTGATTTATTCTAACTGAAAACTAAAGAAATGAATATTGTTACATTATAATGCAATATTTTATTGAATGGCCTTTAATTAAAACCGTTTGGAGCTGAAGTAACGTCGTAAAAGCGCGTGAAACGCAGCGATTCTCGAATGTTCCGGATAGTTGATGGTGGAATCTAGAAATCGTTAAACGGAAGACTGTAAATAAGACTGCAGGAATTCATAAATTAAATTTCAATTGGTATTAACTTAATGCAAAATCATTAGTTATCAATAATCGCTAACGCCAAACCTTTACAAAAAAGTGAAAAAAAAAAAAAAAAAAAAAAAAACCGCATTCATAAAAACAAATTCTCTCATACGCTGTAGTAGAAGAATCGCACATTTACGTTTTAAAACTTGTTTCTTGCCCTTCCCTTCATTCTCTTTCATTTTAAAACATCGAAAATTGGTGTTTTTCTTTCCTTTTCAAAATGAGATTGAGAATCTCAGGTCTTATTAAATAACTTAAGGTTTTTGGTGTTTAAATTATTTTCTCACTATTAGTTTTTTAAGTTTTGATATTGTTAAGCATTTCTGAACGGTTTTCTTCTTATTTTACTACGTATAACTATTTATTATAGTAATTTAAGTTTTATAAACATTCGACCTAAAGCTCTTTTTAGCGATCCAGAAAACCGGAAAATTCAGATATCCAGGATAGCTATGGTCCCAAACTTCCCGGAGAATTGGTTCTCTATGACCATAACGGTTAGCCGAAGGCTCTTTATTTACGACAAACTTCAACAGATGTCATTGGAGTCTGATCAGGTTTTTTGTTTGATTGAATCCACAGAACAACTTTTATTGAAATGATAGAGCCTGATAGAAACACGTATCAAATGAAGCATTGGTCAAACGTAAGTCGAAAGAAAATTTTCTGAAAATTAGATATTAATAAATGCACGGTTTTTAAACCAAGTAAGAAACCATAAACTGCACTAAAAGCTCCATTTCAATCGGAAATATTTTGCCATATAGTTATATTAAGCAATTTAAAAATAGAAAAACTCGTTGAATAAAATATCAAAGGGTTTAACAAGATTGAAAAGTAAAACAATTCACCAACTAAAAAACATTAAATAAAAACAAAAAAACCCGACTGCGTAAAATCCAAAAAAAAAAAAAAAACTAAAAAGAAAAAATGTATAAGTCCAGTAGTTTAGAATGTAATGTTCTTAAGTATACTACTGAATAACTACACCGTTGAAATAGTTTTCTAACCGTACACAGATAAGACAAATCCTAAATTCAAAAGCAGAATAGAAGGATCAACAGTCGAGACCCATTCCTTTCTGATTCAAAGAATCCCGTACAATTTGAGTGGGCCCCGACTGTTGATCCTTCCATTCTGCTTCGAATTTATGATTTGTCTTATCTGTGTACGGTTAGAAAACTTTTTCAACGGTGTAGTTATTCAGTAGTACTTAATAATATTAAATTCTAAACTACTTTGCTTATACATTTTTCTTTTTAGTTTTTTTTTGGTTTTTACGCAGTCGGGTTTTTGTTTTTATTTAACAATTTTTTATTTTACTTTTTAGTTAATTTTCATTGACTAAGTTGTTATGATTATAAGACAGTACATTTCGCAACCTTGTCATTTGATTGGGATAGTTTATTTATATCGTGAGGTTTATTAAGTAACTTGCGGTGGTCTAAGCTACTGTTAATTAGTCGTTCTAGGGACGTAACTTGGCTTAAAGCTACATGTGCTTGACCTTCGGCAAAAATGCGCGAACTTAAGTCAACCACAGCACACTATATAAACAGCCTGTATAACTCATGATGACGCGATATCAGAAACGTCGTCAGTCAAATCTTTCTCGCAAAACTAAAAAACTCTCAAGAAAGTACACGTCGCGAAACTCAGTCCCTTGAATCAAGGCAAAAACTAATGCAACGTGTTAGAGATGAAAATCGAATTAGTAGACTCTTTCTTTTGGTGCTTATTGCACGGGTTTATTTTGATGAGGACTACAATCTGAGGGTCTTGCCTTCGTTACGTATAATATATATACAAAATACATGAAATAATTTACATCAGAAAGAAGGGAAAGTACATCCAAAGCGAGGGTGTCTTGACCCACCGCCTCAAGTGGGAGAAGCAATCGCTTAGACCACTCGGCCAATGAGACTCCAATTAGTAGACTTATTAGTAAACAAAAAAATTCAGGCAGCGAAAACTACCTGCATTTGTCGCACCCAGGTAGCGTGCGACACAGTGTGCAACATACAACGTGTGCCGATTTCAAACTGACAAAATATGGCAACTGGTTGTTGATTTGGTGAATTTTGATTCCTGTCATGTGTTTAGTGACACTCCCAAGATTAAGACAAATCGATTGACGTAAGAATTACCAAAATTGGCCAAGGCGTTCAGCCTCCAGAACGCCACATAGGAACAGACATACATAGACTTAAAAATACATTACCCTACTTTGCGTCGCGCATGCGCAGTCGGGTAAAAATACCAAGGAATTAAAAAAGAAAAAATCCTTTAAAATTGTAAAATTGAAGTTTGAGGTATAAATGGTAGCAGAAATATCTGCAGCCGAATTTTTTTCACCAATTTTGCATAGACTACGACGTGATTACTCCCCTTCTTTTCTATGCAGGAATCCATCATCGATTGTTTCTTTTGCAAAAAGAACATATGAGGCAGTGAGAAGAAAAGGGATGTAAGTGTAAAAATTAAAAATTTTGAGATAACCAGTACACATGGTAGGGGAACCTCTCCTCTGTCTTGGGGCAAGAGATAGTAGCTGGTAGCTGCCAGCCCTGCTGCTGTAGAGCATGATATAGAAAAAAAATCAATGGAAGCCTACCTAGGACGTTAGCTTTAAAAGCGTTTTTCTCAAAACTTTAAAATGTCCTCTTACATCTTTTTTTTTTCCTCACTGCCTCATATTACCATATTTTCTTCCTTGATTCTTTCTTCCTATGCCTGAAATTAGTCGGGACATTATTTTGGGAGTTTCAAATGTAATTTTTTCTGATTTCAATGCCCTGAGCATTTTTGTTTTCATTTGCATCAGTGTTTATACAGTACACACAGGTGGAGAGTCCCTTTCTTTCACAATCTATATATATAAAAATCTCGTGTCACGATGTTTGTTCGGGGTAAACTCCGAAACTACTCAACCGATTTTTCTCAAATTTCATATCTATGTGTCATTTGGTCCAACTTAAAAGATAGGATAGTTTTTATAATTTTTTATCGCAAATTTCATATTAATTATGCCATAATAGTGTGAATTAATTGTTTAGTTCTAAAAATTCTTAATAGATGGCGGTGTAAGTTAATTAATCGATATAACTGTAACATTGTATGACTTACTGCTAAAAACACCATGATAAAAAAAACTCAGAAATGTTGCTTAGAATTTCTATATAACGTTTTCGGATATTACAGGTTATTATTCACTTCCTGAGAAAATCAACTATATTTTTCAAAACGTTTCCTTAAATTGCTACAAATTGCAGATTTCACACCGTTGTGAAAAATATTTTTCTCCACCAGTATCAAGATTAACTAAACGTATTTAATAGGTGTATCGGTTTCGGAGCGATTACGGTTCGTCCAGATTGCCTCAACACCCAATGAGTGCGAAAAGATATCTGGATCACGAAGCTTTGCAAGAGCTGCAAAGGAACGTCATTCGACTTACTTGCTTGAGAGTCTGTCTTCGCGTTGGCAAAGCGTGCATTAATGCTTTGAGAACTTTCTTACAAAAGCAGGAAGGTTCTAGGCCATTATGTAAAACTTGCGTTAGGCTTCTCTGCAGGTGCCAGAATCATAACTGCCTTTTTAACCAAGAAGACTACTGAATTCTTCAAAAATATTCCAGGTTTTTTTCAGGAAAGTTAATGAATTTAAGCGGAAAACAATTATTTTCTTTATTTTGTTCCCCAGGAAATTTTTAATATCATTAATTCTTGCAAAGATACATTCGCAACAGAAAATTGCAGTGACAATTGCATCGTCAGGCATTGCTGCTACTTTTTTTAGATGGTACACGAACAGCACATTCAGCTTTAAAGTTGCCTATTAGATATTCATAACAAACAAAACGCAATGTGTACAATAAAAAAAAAGACGTGGTATGGCTGTAGTGTTGCAAGAGAGTGAAATTATAATTTGGGATAAGTGTACTATGGCTCATGAGTAAAAGCATTCATTCGAAGCACATCAGAGGATTATGCAAGATTTGAACGGCAACGATAAACTTTTAGGCGAAATTGTCTGAATACTGTCTGGGGACTTCCGGCAGACATTACCAGTTATTTCGATGAAATCAACGCATGTTTAAAAAAAACGTTTTTTATAGCGTAATGACGAGATAATGCGATTGGCCATGAACATGCGAGTATAAACGCAAAATAATCTAATCGCACAAGCATTTTCTAAGCAATTGCTGAGTATTGGAAACGGTGAAATTGAACTGTATCAAAATATACAGTACAACAAATAGCCAGACAATTTCTGCACTGCCGTTGAGACGAAAAGTGAACTAATTGAGAGTCTATTTCCAGATAAATTTATTTTTTTTAAAATCATAATTGCCTCTGTAATCTCGCTGGTTTTGTAGCAGTTTTGTTTTCGGTAAACATTCCCGGACAGACAGGAATATTTGTGGATCGTCAATTGTCGACTGTCAAATACATATCCTGATGCATGTCGCAAATTGTATTTATTGGTAGCACAAAGTCATTGGGAGTTGACACTTTCTAATGCAGGTTTGACATAAGGAGAAACAGTATTCGTCAACTGTTTAAAACAATTTTGACGACATACTATCCAACACAATCATTATTTTTAAGGAGAAACTATATTACTTTCACGTTTGAAGACGTATTTCATAAAGTTTAACAAACACACAAATGTCCAAATCCAGAATTTACACCAGAGATGAATATGAAGCTTTAGTTTTAAATGAAGGTTTTTGCGTTTCAATTTCAAATTTGCCATTTAGTTATTATGATATGCCGTCACTTGATAGTTGGGCCACCGACTTAGTTAACACTGATTTGCAACGTATAACAACAGAGCAATGACTCTGTCTTAGCTACAATTATTGCGAATAATAAGCCATTCCTGACGGCTTTAAAAAAAAGCTCCCCATTGATGCTGAACAAGCCTATACAGTTGTCGATGAAAACAAAGCAGTAAACACTCCAAATGAATTTTTAAATTCCCTGGATACACCAGGAATGCGTCTACACGATTTCCGGTTGAAAATTGGCTCAACAATTTATTCTTTTTCGCGATTTAAACCCACCTAAATTACGCAACGGTACACATTTCTACATTAAAAGTCAACAATATTTGTCGGAAAAGTTTAAAAGAGAAATGTTTGTGTTGCCATGTAATCCATTATTAGCGTCATAATTTTCAAACACATTTGAAAGGCTTCAATTTTTGATTCGTTTAGCTTTTGCAAAGACCATAAATAGATTTAAAGAACAAAAAATGTCTTCTTGCGGTTTGTACTTGAAACATAAATATTTCTCTTATGGGCAACGAAATATTGCCTACTCACACGTAGAAAGTTATCATACTTTTCGTATTAGCAAAAGACTGGTTGATCAAGAACATTGTGCACAACTTAGTGCTTAGACAGTTTTCAGTTTTCAAATAATAGAAACAATAGTTCGAAGTCAATGTTATCTACTTCATTGAAAAAATTTAATTTTTATACGTTTTTAATTTAGTGTATTTTGTAAAGAAGTTATTGATTACAAACTATAGAGAAAGCTAATGTGAATAAAATGTAGTGTAGAATCTAAAAGTGTATGGTGGTTTACGCTTAGTTTCTACATTCGGTTATTTTTACAATCAGTTTCGATATTTACTATCACTTTCAAGTTATTTTTTTTTTTTTTTTTTTTTTTGCGGAAGTTATACTTACAAAATTTACTAAGCGTAAGTATAGTGCTTTTTCCATAGAAAATTTAGTTAGTACTTATTGAATTCAATAAGTACTTTCTTCAGCCTGCACGGTAAAAAAAAAAAAAAAAAAATCCGAAACGTTACTGAGTAAAAATTTTCGATAATTGCTTGCAGTTCTGGCTAAGCTTTGGCTATGATTGCATTACTGCTTATAGAAGTTCCTTAATAAATCAGAAAGGTGCTAAGCTTTTTTTTTGTATCCCTTCCTAAGTTTACACTAAAGTTCCAGAAACACGACTAACTTCATACGGGAAGATCTTCGATTTTTTCAAGAGGCTTCCGAGATGATTTCAGGAAGGTTATTAACTTTTATCGGAAAGCTTTCCGGGTTTTGGCTTGACATGATACTGGCAGAAATTGGCCACATCAGCTGCCCATAATTTTCCAGGAACATTTAGGAATCGTTTTTACATTGAATAACGCCCATTATCAATCTCATATGTTATAAAATCGGCTATACTATTTTAAGCTCTGTTAAAAATATTTATTTGATTCTATCAAAATAATGAGTTCAAGTTTATTTTAATCCAACTTCTTTGCCACAGCAACGCGTGGCTGGGTCAGCTAGTATAAATATAAATTACACCATAAGTTGGGAAAAATATAATTTTGCAAACATTAGTCAAGAATTAAACTTCTATTTAGGAACCTTAGACAAAGTTCGAAAGATCATGCCGTATAAGGAGGTTCAAAGCTGTTTCCCACTCATTCATCAGTTGCAACACACATGTACTAATACAATGTATGGTTATGAGAGGAAGACGTGATGACTGAGCAATGACAATTTGCAAAATTTTTTACTTTTTCGCTGAACATAAAACTTTTTTTATGGCCAGTTCTGAATCTGGATAATGCCGTCTGTGCAAATCGGGGGCTGAGGGGGGGGGGACAATTCCAGTAACAGTCCAGGCTCTTAGTGGTGAACTGTGAATGAGCTGGTGGGAAGTTCATTTTCCTCCCTAGCAAGTAGATCGTCATCCTAGCTTTTGCCATCAGTCAATATCCATATATCAGATATGTTCACTACCAAATCAAGGTGTAAAGTTTATCTTATAGCGATAAATTCTCGGCGAAAAACTTAGCAGTTGTGAAGTTTTTAAACTGATATCTAGATTCCACACTACCACAATAAAGTGTGTATTTCAACTATAAATTATTTTAGCAGACCACATTTCGAAAGCAAAGTTCTAAACCCCAACATGAAAAAAAATTCAAATGAAAATGATACAAAAGGAAACATTGCAATTCTGATGGTTTCTGCATACAAATGAAAAAATAAATTTAATGCATCGGAAGACGATTAAAATTCAATTTTTCGTGAAATTCTCTCGCACCAGCCTTTTTTTTAACATAACATCTCATGTTCTTGTTTATCGAAATCTAAAAAACTTTTTCAGCTAGCACAGATTTGTGAAAAATATTACGGATAGCAATATAATTTCACGTTGACCATTGTTGAGTCGGGTTGAGAATTTCAAAGTATTATATTTGTACTCATGAAGTTTTTAGTTCTGACAGTGAATCTTCATTCTTAGCTCATTTTCCATAAATATGATCGTGTTTTGTATGGTCAATGCAACGTTAAAAAATTTATTCTATTTTGAAAATATACCGCTTAAATCTACTTTAACGAAGTTCTTAGAATTGAAATTATGATCTAATGTTTGATTTGAAAAGTCTCAGAATTGAATGCAAAATAAATTCCATTAAATTAGTGAACGACGTCACAAAGAAAATATTTAAATGCAAATATTTAAAAAATGATTTAACTGAGTCACCAAACTGCATAATAACATTGCATCCTTTCGTGGTTTAATTTTAGTTGCTTAACACTAATTAGCAATTCAAATTCTGCAATTCAGTTTTATTAGACATGTAAAGCATACGTAAGCATTAATATATTGCGTTGAGCGACAAACAGTAAGGAAACGCATTTTGTTTTTAGCTAGTTAGGGGAGAAGGGGACATGTTGGAATAATTTTGTTTTTTAATTTGTTAGTTAACTATTAGTTCACTCTCTTAGGATTACATATAGCACAAATATTAGTTAACATTTAAAAGCTAAAACTTTTGTTAAAGTTCATGTGTAAGAAAATAATGAATGTTAATGTAACGGTTAACACACTGTTCCAAAATACCCCAAGGAGGGACATGTTGAAATTGATTGAATCAGTGATTGCTTTCCCTTAAGCAATTGATTTAAATCACACTATACGTATCTCATAAGATACTTCCATTACTGAGTCAAAAATTTTCAAATAATTTTATTTATGGAATTAGTTTAAGTTTAATTGCTTGAAAGGTTTTTAATGAAGTTCGCATTAATGGTGCAACTTCTTACATTATCTGAAATACGTATTTCGAGTCTTTGTAGCATGTTTTATGCAATTGTTGAATTGTTTATTAAATAGGATTGCCCTCATATACTTCCAAATGTCGATGGAAACGATAAGTTAGGAAGGCAATCAATATTTTGAGTAACAGTTTATGCGTTCTCAAGTTTGTACAAGCCTGTAGTACTTTCTGATTTATACCTAATATATATTTGCTTAAAAAACTTGTAAGCAAAATTGTTAAAGATATCCTAGGTTGCATACATGAAACAAAAGTCAAAATATTAATTTGTCCCATTATAGGGAGGAAAAACCTTAACTTAGCACAGTGACTTTTGATTTTGTTTTCTTCTTTAAGGAACTTATATATACATCTATATCTTATCCTGGGGCAAGGGGCAAGGTATTTTTACTCTTTCCGAAAAATAGAGTATTTTATTCCAAATTAAATTAATATGCTATTAAAGGTAAAAGCTTAAAACTAACCCTTGTATGGGCACTTTACTGCAATGATATTTGTATTTACAATCAATTGGCGTTCACTATGTGTCTTCATGCTTTCATTTTCATCATTCGAGTCTTCAAACCTTCTGCAACATTTAATGGAAAGCTTACCCTCCAATTCTATTGGAATTACAAGGGTAGTTTTCCAAATTATGTTTCGTTGTGAGCAATTTCCACTATAGAGCTCTTCTTTTCCTTACTAATTTATTTTAGTTAATAATTTCATTTGTTTTATTTAGTGTAGAAAAATTAAGTGCTCTATTTTCTAAAACCACATTTCGTCTTTTGTTTTACCTGCATAATCAGCAAATTTTACAGCTTTCCTATTCTTAAAAATGATTTCCTTCAGTGCCAGAACAAAGTAAGATTAATTTTACGTACTATTACTTTACAATGCATTTGAATAATGAGAATGAATTTTTTATGGACTTAATCTTAAAAACGTTATATAGCAGCATATACTTGTAAAGCAGCAAGAGAATTTGAGCTTTATAAAATATTAAACATGTGGTTTGCTCTGAAAATTTTGGCTTTAAAAACGAAGCCATTCTCACTGTAGCAGTTTGTTACGCAGTGAAATATAAGAATTTATTCGTCCAAATGCTTGAACTCGTGCAAGAGATTTAAGGTAAAAATTTCTCCCGCTGGAACTAATTTATTTTATCTCCGGTGCCCAATAAATTATTCAAAATAATCCAATTTTCTTTTGAAGTCAGGAAAAAACTGTTACCTTCTATATAAGTTTTTCAGATAAAATAAAACACTTGCTAAAATTCTCTGCTGCTTTTACCCTGTGTATGTGTGACAGAAGAGAGGGGGGCAGCGTAGGCTGATAAGTAACAGTGTAAGAAATGCGAGATTATTTTGCACTTAAATCACAATGAAAATCATTCGGCAATCCTGCAGTTTAAAAAAATAGCTTTTGATGCTTACAATAAAATTAATGTTTTATGAACCCTTTATTTTACACAATATGGGCTTTACATTACGACCACACTTGTTGCTAGTCATGTATACCCGCTATTTTTTTTTCAGTGTTTCTGCAGACACTTACAGTAAAATTAATGATATTTTATGAAACCTTACACAATGGACTTCATATTACTAATGAAATAAAATCGGATATATAATATATTGCAAATTGATTTTTGAATGATTTGAAGAAGATCGGATACTCCTACACCTATGACAAAAGGAACTGATACGAATCTTTGTATTGGAACTGTTAGATCTAGAACACTTTTTTTGTGGTGACACCTACTCCCTCGAACGTCGCGTCGTTACTACCAAGCGTGGCAACTTTTTCACATTTATGTTCTGTTGGGATCAATATATTTCCTTAGATACTAACAGTAACACTAATCATGTATTCCGATAATTTTCTTTTCATCTCACATTATGGGCTTCAAACTACTACTTGTTGCGAGTTTAAACTGAATTAATTCAATCATCAGTACTTTTTTTAGACATTTAGAGTAGTAAAATATACCATATACGAGGGGGGACCCAAAAGAAACCGGACTAATGGTGCGCTGCCAATCCTAGATGTAGTACAGTGTTCTCCAGCTAGATGGCTCAAGTAGAGACCTTCACAGACCAGCTGTGCAAGTGGCATCAGTGTAGTTGATAACGTCTGATCGTAGTGTTGGTTTCCTTAGGTGTTATTGCTTTCCGCCTGCGAACTCATTACGGCACATTAGAAAGATCAAAGTG
Source organism: Uloborus diversus (assembly GCF_026930045.1). Classification (NCBI taxonomy): domain Eukaryota; kingdom Metazoa; phylum Arthropoda; class Arachnida; order Araneae; family Uloboridae; genus Uloborus; species Uloborus diversus. The sequence goes on from NC_072731.1 coordinate 130,895,747, forward strand.
TAAGCTTGAAATTTTGCTTCCTGCTTGAAAAGTCAGCAACGGAATAGCTTAAAAATGCTTCAAAAAGCTTTCAAGAACGATGCTATGAACGGTACACAAGTTTTCGAGTGGTTTGGGCGCTTTAAACGTGGTAGCATGAATGCTGAAGGTCATGCACGTTCTGAGCGCCCTTCACTGTCTCGAAAAGATGAAAACGTTCAAAAAATCCGCCAAAAAATCAATGAGAGTCATCGTTTTACGAATGGAGAGATTTCAGAAGAAACAGGAGCGAGTTGGAGCTCGCGCAGGCGACGGGAAGAATGGTTTCTTCACCATGATAACGCTCCCACACAGTCAACGGTTCCTTCACCATGATAACGCTCCCGCACAGTCAACCTTCACTATTAAGCGCTACTTGACCTCTCAGGGGTAGCCAGTCGTTCTTCACCCCTCGTATTCGCCAAACCTAGCCCCCTGTGACTTTTTTCTGCTCCCGAGGATGATAAAAAATTATAAAAAAGAAGCTTTTTGATGATGTAGAGGCTGTAAAAACTACTTCACACCGGGAGCTGTACATGGTCGAAGTTAAAAGAGTTCCATGGGAGCTTCTGATAGTGGAAAAAGAATTATCAGGTGCATTGCATCTAATGGTGAATACTTTCAAGGAGGCTAAAAAAAATTTGTGAATAAACTGATCTATTAATATTTTAGAACAAATATCCGGTTATTTTTGGGTCCCTTCTCGTATTATCCTTTTACCTTCTCAATATGGGCTCTGCATCACTAAAGTCACTTGTTTCTTATCCTATGTACACCGATTCATTTGTCAATTAGACATTCACAATAAAAGAAAAAGAAAATATATTTTTAGAAACTTATTTTTCTTTACATTAATTTTTTTGTCTCTTGCACTTTTTATCACTTTTTCTTCCGCCCCGTTTGCTAAAATTTTATAAAAATTTCTAAAAGCGTTTAGTTACACTTTTTTGTCCGCTTAGTATTTGTCACTATTCCTTACTTTATTGTTTCGATGAGTAGAACAAAATGTTATAATCTTTGTTACTAATAATGAAGCTGAAAATCTGTGACTCTGGATATCTCTCACGCGCCTAGACTGTTCGACCGATTTTCATGAAACTGGCACAGAATTAGTTCGTAGCATAGAGGCTAGCACCTCGAAAGGATTTTTCGAAAATTCGACTTTTTTTCTTTTTTTATTCCAATTTTAAGAACATTTTACTTGGCGAATTATCATAACGTGGAAGAATAAATTACTAAATTATCATAACATGAAACCGTAACATGGGCGAGCAAATCAACATAGCAAATTGGCGAGAAATTCACCATCCATTATTTGTAAATATACAAGTGAATCAAATGACCTTTTAATTTTCTACTACGGGCAAAGCCGTGCGGGTACCGCTAGTAGTAATTATAAAGTTAATTGTTGATAAAGTTTGCAAACTAATTTCAAGTATGATCGTAAGCAAGCATAAAACTGTATTTTAGGCCTTCGGAACTTTTGAAATAATGCAGGTTTTTGAAATTTTCCTCTATTCAAGTAATCAATTTAGAAGTTTTTTTCCATACACTTGTTTCCTTACAATATCAGATTAACACCTGCTGTTTGTCTCGTGTACACTAATTCATTTATCGAAATAACCTGTATCGTTTAAATTTTTGTAATGATGTCTGAAAATTAAACATTTTTTTCCTAATTACGAATTCATCTCGAATATGCTTAATGTTGCAGTGCATAGTACTTAGTGCATTTGAGAAATACTTACTAGTTACTACATTTTGTAGTCGCAAAACTTAGTTTTAGCTTTCGTACTGCAAAGTTCAGTGGAGAAGGGAACTTCTGGATTGAATACTTCTATTGCCTTTCAACAAAACTTAAACTATATAGAAAAATTTTTGAAACCCAAGTTCTTAATGCATTTTATCACAAATATTTTCAAGTTCGTGATTCTGAAAATAATTTTTTCAGGTGAAAAACTAAATTCAGCGGAGAAGAATTTGTTTTCTTTTACAATTCACAAAAGTTTACAAAAGCACAAGTAAGGGTTGACCTTTTCAGTTACAAGTATGTAATGACTCATTTTCAACATTCTTCCAAACTAATCAATTAGTCTATAGATACAAACAAAAAACTTATTTTATCGTCAAAAGTTGCCAAAATCAATCTTACTGAAATTTAAAAAGTTTCTGTTTAGATTCTAAATGAAGCGTTTCATTGAATAAGGCTAATACGTGAAAATGGAAAAGTCAAACAAATGAACGAAAGCCATTAAACATAAAATTTGAAAAGTCAGAAGGTGGATGTAAGTGTTTGATCTGCTTCTAACTCGATGCATTTTCGATTCTGTCTCTAATGTATTTTCCCCCAAACTGTTGGGTCTGTTTTTCACTTAGTCTTTCAGACTTGATATTTTTAGGAGGAGACGTTCAGAAGCAATATGAGCTGAGAATAACAACATGAGAATTTACAGAAAAATGGGCAACCTACATGCCAACCTACTGCCGAAGCTTATCTATGTGGACCGTTGTTTTGCTTAATGTTGCAAATCGAAAAGCACGATTAATGACTATGTTACAAATTTGGAGAATAACAAAAAAAAAAAAAAATAGCAATGGTAGCAACGATTCTTTGCCATATTTTCCCATGTTATTTAGGAATGCTTTAAATATTTAATTTTATATGTGCTCTGGCCCGCGAGAATTATTGTAATATGAGGTGTGGCCTTCGGGTAGAAAAAAATTAGGCACCACTGAGTTAATACATGCATACAATTTTTCTTAGAAAAATTGCAAATGTCAAGCTAGTATTCATATCTGAATTTTTAGATACGACGTTCCAAATTCATTTCCAGTAGCTAAACAACAGTTAGAAACGTTCAGCAATCAAAGAATTTCATGGTTCGTGTAACAACGCTTTTACTTGATGTATTATTTTTTAGTTTCACCGTAAAAGTGGTTTTGTAAGGCGATGGAACAGTTTATTCGTACAATTTTCCAACTGTAACCAAGCAATTTTGCTTTTGGAACACACTGAAATGTAACAAAGCTAATGTGTTCACTCTCAAAACTTAGCTTTAAATTTATATCTCGAAAAGAGTCCCTCTAGTTCTATTATTTAAGAATAGAGAATCAAATGTAACACTTTCCAAGACATCTTGGAAGTTTATTTCAGTGGAAAACGGATTCCCCCTCGGGAGGAAATGGTATTTAAAAGCAATAGAAATCCTGAATGCGTTGGGTTATTTTATCACAGAAATGGCTTTCGAAACCCATTCTCTGTCATTCGGCGTTGGGTAAAAGTAGTGACTGAGATCTCCTGTGGCAAAGAAAATGGAATACAAATTCGTTCCTTCCATCCATTTGGTTCGTTCTCTTGTTCTGAATGTATTAAGTCGGAGTCAACAACATCAGGTACTGAGAAAAAGATTTGTATGTATACTGAATAGAAGTTTTTATCTTGTGGGATTCGCAGATATTTTCAGCACTTAGCATGTTTTTTGCTTTACATTCGAACAACGCAAGAAGTGGGATAAGTCATATTTTTAAAAAAATCAGGAAATCAGCTGTAAGCTTTCGACACTTTGAGAATACACTTAAAACCCTACATTGTTGCTAAGCAAATAAAATGTGCAATGACAATTTGCTCTTTATGCAGAACGTTAATGACACACAAAAAAATAAATAGATAAATAAATCAAGCAATTTCACTTATAAAGAAACTAAGTATGCATAAACGTAGTTTTGAAAAGAACCAGCTCATTGTTACTGGTATGAGATTTTTGAAAACAATGTATTCAATACAAATATTAATTCATTATGCTGCTAATAGTCCAATACAATACTTCATGACTGAAATACAATCTTAGTTTGAGTTACTGGTTTTTCACTTAAGACAGGTCTTTTTTCCCCCTTTGTGTCATACTTTCCTTAAAAAAAGATTTTGTGTTTTGGTTTTTCGTGGCATCAGGGCCCGATTATCCTCTGAAGTTAGCGAAAGCGCAGTTTCATCTCGTAGAATCCGCACCCCACTCTTTCTTCGCAGCATGATGTTTCTAAAAATTCAACTCACATTGAAACAAAACAAGCCAATTCAAAAATAAATTCTAAATATTCTAAATATTATATCCAAAAGTGGGCCAACAGAATTAAAACTAAAGTTAATTTCTTCCCCCTCAACATATAGTCCAGGATCTGAAGGGGGTTGAGCATACATGGAAAGGCTGACGCAATATTATTTCTGATTATTGTTACAGGCACGATGGTGATTATGAAACCACATGTCGTCGCCCCCCTGGGTGGTCGACAACCCCGGGGGAGGGGGGAAAGCAGTGGGGGAGCCGTTTCCTAAAACACTCATAACTCGCGAACTATATGAGATAAAACACTGAAAAAAGTGGCAATCGACGCAACAAAACAAGGGCTTCATGAAAGCTAAATATAATTATGCACCTATCTTTGTTGGTTTCTGAGTAAAATTCCATTTTTCGCAAACAAGCAAAATTTTTGATAAAAATGCGCAAAACAAACTTTTTTTGACCAAAATAAATTCCAAATCAAAATTGTTTGATTTTTTGTTCGAATAATGTCCAAAATATCATTATTCAGTTTGTTAAAATCATTTAAGTACTGTTAACTCGTTGAAAAACAAAATGACAGTAGCAAACTCGAACACGATTTGCATTATAGTTCAGGATCTGAAGGGGTACTTTGAGCATGCATGGAAGACCTGACGCAAAATTATTTCTGATTAATGTCACAGGCACTATAGTGAATATGAAACCACATGTCTTCGCCCCCCCTGGGTGGTCGACAACCCCGGGGGAGGAGGGAAAGCAGTGAGGGGAGCCGTTTACTAAAACACTCATAACTCGCGAACTATTTGAAATAAAATACTGAAAAAAGTGGCAAAAGATGCAACAGAACAAGGGCTTGAAAAACCTAAATATGTTTATGGTCATATCTTTGTTGGTTTTTAATTAAAATTCCATTTTTAGCAGCCATGCAAAAATTTTGAATAAAATACGAAAAGCTTTTTTTTCAAAGATAAGTTTTTTAAAAAAATTATTTAACCTTTTAGGGAATTAATAAAACCTGAAATTTCATTATTCATTTTGTTTAAAACTACTTAATTATTACCAACGTGAGTGTTAAAAAGCGAAATAGAAAATGCAAGCACTTGCCTAAGTTAGCGCATTGAATAAAACGGCAGTATGCTAAGGAGAAAAAAAATAGCCTTATTATCCTTATGACGAACTATTTATTCTTCAGTTTACAAACTTATTCTAATTGCAAAGTGTTTAACTATGACTTTAATTTTGTTATATACTGCTTTAAATTTGAGAGGAACTAGGGAACCAGGCCCAGAGTAGTTTCAATTCAAATATAATTTTAATTTATTTCTATTAATTTGTGTTTTCAATTTGCACAAAAGAATATTGCGGGTATTGTTTTGCGGATATTGCTTTTTATAATTTACTCAACAAAGAAAAATGATACAAGAAATAATATGTACTAAATAAATATAAAAAATGAGAAGCTTGAGCTTTTATGAAAACGAATATAAATATAAAATTATACACTAGAGTTCTAAAAAAACTAATTAAATAAAATTAGTAAAATAATGCGTATTAAAAAATAATTGTAGAATATCAATATGCATACATAAAGCATTAATACATCAGAAATTCTGAAAGCTGGATAATACTCTTTTTTGTTGACTTGTAATTGTTCTATTAAATCGCTCTCTTCCGAGTATTTTGTAGTTTGCGGGTTTTTTGCTTTAGTCTTAAAAGCACAGTATTTACAGCAAGATGAATTATTAATAAAACAATTACAAGATTATTTACAGTTCTTGCCTGCGCAGGGTGGATTAAACTCTCTGGTAACACTGACTGCATCATAAGGTGTGGGGCTTTATTGTTTTATTTTCATTCAAGTGAAACCCAAACTTGGTTACATCTAAAGGAACTGCTAAGGTACAGGGGAATTGATTCAATAGTACAGTTGAGCAATACTTCTTAGCACATGCTGGAAAGAATTGCAGGAGCATGGTAAAGAGCTGATATTATATTTATTTCTGATGGAAATGACAAAAAAATTATTGTAATGTACTTTCCGGAACTTCTGGTTTTCAAGTTATGAAAACGACAGTGAGATGTACAGATCGGGTTTAAGGTCCACTCGTGTAGTTTGACTATTGGAGAGAAAATGTTATTATTTTTTATTTGGAGACCTGCAAAATCTTTGCTACATTTGAAAGTAGTGTTTGGGACAATATGGACCAGAGTCATTCATTCCATCGATAACTTGAACTTTGTTCTTAAAATAGGGTGCTTCTTCCAGAGTTTTGCTGCAAGAAGTATCATTTTCAATTACATTCACGAAATCGGACCTCGCGCTTTGCTTCAGTGAACTATTCTGATGAACCTAACCTAGGATTGGGCTTATTGTATGGGAATGATTTTTAGATGTACTAACATCACTTTTGAGTTAACGTTTCCCAGGTTAAATGTTTTTTGGTTTTCTTTTGCTGTTTTGCAGTCGCTATTGAAGACATTGCCATTGCAGGACTTCTCTAGATAAGAGACTATTCACATTTTCTTTAACGTTCCACTAAAATTTTGATGCTGCTTATGTGGCAATAGCCTCGCTCACTATATTCCATAACTCAGGAGTAAAATCTGCAAAAGGGTTATCCTGATCATTTATCCTTTCCGTAATTACTTCGTACTTGCAAACTTGCATGTTTTAATTTTTAAAAAAGTCCCATTGTGACCCATACTAAGCAGCTATAATGCGTTAAAGGTTAAGTAATTAAGTAATTACTTAACTGGGACATTGTTTTGATAATATTACGAAATAAAACCGCCAAAACAGGAGAGCCACACAATTTACTTTGGTTTATGTCGAGTCTTCAAGGTACATAGCGCAAACTTTTTTTTTTTTTTTCCTTTTGTGAATTACCTCAAATGCTTTTTGAGCTTGCTTTTTATTTCACTTTTCAACGCTTTGATAATATTTAAGTAATTTTAAACAAACTGTATAATGATATTTCAGATTTTATTGGTTCCTTAAACAGTAAATAATTTTGATAATTTGAAAAAAAAAATGCGTATTTTTTTCAAATTTTTTGCTTGTTTGCGAAAAATAAGAATTTTACTCAGAAATTAACAAAGATATGATCATAGTCATATTTAGCTTTTATGAAGCCCTTGTTTCGTTGCGTCGATTGCCACTTTTTTCAGTGTTTCATTTCAAATAGTTCGCGAGTTATGAGTGTTTTAGCAAACGGCTCCCCCCCACTGCTTTCCCCCCTCCCCCGGGGATCTCGACCATCCAGGGGGGCGAAGACATGTGGTTTCATAATCACTATAGTGCCTGTGACATTAATCAGAAATAATTTTGCGTCAGGTCTTCCATGCATGCTCAAAATACCCCTTCAGATCCTGAACTATAATGCAAATCGTGTTCGAGTTTTGCTACTTGTCATTTTGTTTTTCAACGCGTTAACAGTACTTAAAATGATTTTAACAAGCTGAATAATGATATTTTGGACTTCATTTGAAAAAAAAATCAAACAATTTTGATTTGGAATTTATTTTTGGTCAAAAAAAGTTTGTTTTTGCGCATTTTATTCAAAAATTTTGCTTGTTTACGAAAAAATGGAATTTTACTCAGAAACCAACAAAGATAGGTCCATAATCATATTTAGCTTTTATGAAGCCCTTGTTTTGTTGCGTCGATTGCCACTTTTTTCAGTGTTTTATCTCAAATAGTTCGCGAGTTATGAGTGTTTTAGGAAACGGGCCGCCCCCACTGCTTTCCCCCCCCTCCCCCGGGGTTGTCGACCACCCAGGGGGGCGACGACATGTGGTTTCATAATCACCATCGTGCCTGTAACAATAATCAAAAATAATATTGCGTCAGCCTTTCCATGTATGCTCAACCCCCTTCAGATCCCGGTCTAAATATAGAAATTTGTAAGATTACATGCGTTTTAATTAAGGGGGAGGGTTCTCTTTCTTAATTTATTAAGAACGGGAATTTAAGCGATTCGAACCTTTTAAGTAACCTGCTTGGGATTTACTGGGATGAAAATTTCTGACGTTCTGATCGTTGCACCCATTTCAGTTAATGACAATCTGCACATTTTTGTAAAGTACTAAAAGTAGCTCTCAGAATTGAATTAACTTTTGTTAAAAGATATTATTTAACACTATAATTCGAAAGTTGATTTACGCCTTTTCAATAAAAACCAATTCAATTCGTTATTGGCATAGAATTAGAGCTGCCAATAAAAAAATAAATAAAACAAATTTATGAAAAACACTTACTTTTTACATGATCGCTGTGGCCATAACCTTCAAGACATCGTTGTTGGTTCCCAAACAACAAGATTAAGCTACAATTAAGGTTCATGTAGAACATCCGAAGTATACAGTTACGAGCTGCCAATAAAAAAATAAATAAAAACAAATTTATGAAAAACACTTACTTTTTACATGATCGCTGTGGCCATAACCTTCAAGACATCGTTGTTGGTTCCCAAACAACAAGATTAAGCTACAATTAAGATTCATGTAGAACATCCGAAGTATACAGTTACGAAAATTCAGCTTCATGACACCACGCTGGACTAACTCTTGCGTTAAAAGTTCGGTTTTTAATGGCCTAATCGAACCTCTATCAGAGCTCCGAACCACCGACTGAAGCCTTCTGCTTTGTTGATGGAAGACTTCGAACGGCGGTTTAGGTGTCTGTTAAGTCCCAAGTTTTATTGGAGATGAATTAGCGCAGACACTTCAGGCTGTGTAATGTTGAACTGAGCATGCGCATATGACATGGGGCGAGCTTGAGAGGCAGAGATGGGCAGATTCGTATTCGTAAATCCGAATCCGAATTTGATTTACAGCACCTTAACGTGTCAATCCGAATACGAATACATTCGTATTCACAAGTGTGAATTCGAATAGATTCATGTTTGCTAGTGCGAATCCGAATACGAAATTCGGATTCATACCTATGAATCCGAATCCGAATCTATTCGGATTCAGACCTATGAATCCAAATCATTTCTGATTCACATCTATGAATACGAATCTATTTGGATTCACACTTGGATTCACTGAAAAATTCAATTTAAAATGCCAATATAAATAAATAAATGTTTGTCTGTACCTCGCTACAGTTCGAGTTTTGGGTGTTAGCGAGTTTTTGGATGTATATTGATTGGCGTCAAACTAAGTAATTGACCCGAAAATGAACTTCCTACTATTTGGAGCACCAAGTCGAATATGACTGGACCCAGGTTTTAGAAGTCCATAAAAAGTTAAAAATCATGATTTTATGGTCATGAACACTAAAAATTTTCGCTAATTTTTCGTACAGTCAAGTGTCCATGCTTGGGACAGTTTTGAACTTTTACCTCTAGCAGCATATTAATCATACGTTCTCCATTCGAACGAAGTATTCTATTTTCAGGATTTGCCTTGCTACGTCCCTTCAAGACAAGGTATAAGTGTGTAGATTTGTCCGTTTAAAAATAAAACAAAAAAATATGTTCATTCTCCCAAGTAAGGGACCTCGCTAGGGGGTTCGTGATAACGAATTCTTCTCTAGCAGATATAAGACTGGCTTTGAATTCTTCCACAGTATCAGTGGAGTGGTATCGCTGTAAATGGCGTATTAAATTCTAAGTATTCAAAATGTTCACCTGAACTTCTTTAGTTTTTGAGGGAACATTCGCATCACATTTTAAACATAAAGCTCGAATAGATTTATGAGAGGCTCTCTCTAGGGAAATAGCACTGGCATTATCACTCACCGGCTTGAAAAAATCACCACTTAGTGCTGATCTAAGCGAAAATCGCAATTTCTGAAAAGGTTCGCATTCCGAATTCAAAGAATTGTCCTCGGTATAATAAGTAATCTTATTAAAAGAAACAAAAAAAAAATCATATTGTTATTAAATAAATGTAATTGAAACTGAAGAAAAATATAAAAAAATCATAGTAGCAATAAACATTAAAAAAGAAAAAAAACGTGCAAAGTATATTTATATGAAACGAGATTACCTTTCAATGAAATTAAAAATAATAAATTGAATTGGATACGTACCTATTAAGAGTTAAGCTTAGAGTGGTCCAAAAAAACTTTTTTAGCTAGAGTCCAGGACACACCTTTTTTTTTTTTCAGACTTACTAATAGTATTATGCTGTAAAAGTTTTAGTTTCTTACTCAAATTTTAAGAGGGTGCTCAATTAAACATTAGTCGTAGCATAGAAAATGTCACAAATTTGGAAACATTTAATTTCCCCAGCTGTGTTTTTGTAAATATTTTTTTTGCAATGTATATTCATATTACTTTTGTATATTATAATATGTAGCATTGTTATTTCAATGTAATTTTTAACGCCCCTCCCCATACTTACGATGTTTGGGGGAGGGAGTTGAGCACTCTCTTTCAGTTGAAATAAGAAGTCAAAATTCCGGTATATTACTATCCACAAGTCTAAAAATATTGAGGGGTGTCCTTTTATCTATTAGAAACTTTTTTCACATGTATTTTTGAACCATCCTAGTTAAGCTATTTACTTATTCACTAAAAAATAAACATACAATCATCCTCAACTCACAGTAAGTCAAAACAGTGGAAAAAAAATATGCATGCGTTTTATAAGATAAGAATTCTGAAAAACAGTATTCTTTTCAGTCCTTGAAGAGTTTTATTAAAATATTTAAAATACAAGAAACATATGGTTTCCTTTTTTTCTTCGTGCATTTTATTTCAGGTGTTATTTTTCCAAAAAAAAAGGGAAAATAATTCAATGTTCTACGCTATTTTTATTCTTTCTCAGTTTATGTACTTCTATATTATTTCCTTTTTTTTCCTTAGAAAAAAGAAAAGTGTTATTTATTTTGGTTGTTAAAGAATTTCTGGGAAATAGACCCATATAGATATGGGACTTTATATTGTATTAAGCTTTTATCACGCTCAGATGTGTAATTATTTTTTACTGATTTCTGAATTACTCAAACTTAGATTTTATGAATTTTTTAACTATATATAGGAAAAGAATGATCTAATTCAACATCTAACTTGAGCATTTTAACTTGTTAGTATCAAATACTATAATTAAATAAATTTAAATTTCAAAAATTCTATTTAATTCAGAAAAATCCGGTTTAAATAAAAAAAATCCGAGTTTTTATATATATAGTTTTAAAAATTCTGATTTTTATCAACCCTGTTATGAAGTAAGATCCAACAATTTAAACACTATTTTATAATCTGTTTAGTAATATATGTAGAGTTTTTTTTGTTGTTCTTGAGTACTGATTAAAAATTTCCCGATTTATCTGTTGAAAATCACTGTATTCTGTCAGTGCATTATGTTTTTATACATCATTCATTAAAACTTTTTATACAGCTTAATCTCAAATTATTTGACAAAAATTCCCAGCAGATTCCATCGTTATTTCCATTTGAAATTGCATTTGCGGAAAAATATCAGCAATTTGACGCAGTAAAAAACATTTATCGCCTCTTGAATTTCATTACATTTCATAACGAAACTACCGTTCTTGCCACTCTAATCTCTCTCAAACCGGTCTCCGTGCTTGATCATGGCGGCCAATGGAAGCAGTATACGAGTCGTTCCTCTACCCTATTATAGAACTCCTTGGTACAAACAAGAAGGTTTTCGCAGTAGTCAATGGTTGCGATAGTTGAAAATAAATGCGAAATACAAAATACAACCAAGCTTTCTTTTACGCATTTTCTGTTTTTTCGTGAGATATTTGGTTAGTAGAACTATTAGTAAATAATTATCTTTTGATCGATGCTTCCTTCCGGAGATAGAGTGGTTCAAATGTATGTTTGTATTATTGAATAAAAAACCGTTTTCTTCCATCATAATATATTTGTTCTTTTTTTTAAACGAAACGTTTCAGAGAGAATCTGCATTTTCAACGGTACAAGTATTTGTAACATCAACAAATTTTTACAATCAAATTTGGTCCTTTGTAACATCAATCACTGTATATTCATTATATTTTAAAAATGTGAAATTGAGATAAATTATCTGTGGTAAAATTATATAAACAAATCAAGTTTCAATTTACATGACTTTGACAGAACTCCACTTTTAAAATTTTTGGACCCATAACAATATCGTCACTTTTCTTCAGAAATTCACTAACACCGAAAACTCGACCTGTAGCGAGGTACAGACAGACATTTATTTATTTATATTGGGCTTTTGAATTGAATTTTTCTGTGAATCCAAATGGATTCGTCTTCACAGATGTAAATCAGAAATGATTTGGATTCATACACTCTTAATTCAAAAGAACGAAAAAATAACTCTTAAAAAGAGTGAAATCTATTGCGGGTGCATTCATTCTTTCTGAGTGCTAGCTTTATCGAAAAAAGACGCTTTACGAAAAAAACCAAGACTAAAACTTTTCCTTATTGGCGTGAAATTCGGAAACACTCTTTTAAAGAGCGAAAAATAAAAACATTCTTTAAAAGAAGGACTCAAAAGCGTTTTCATTGGTTCGATTCTGTCACGTGATTTTGTTTAGAGAGAATCTTCTATACCTCCACGTTAGGCTTAACTAACGTTGGTCGCGAATACGAAGTGGATGTCGCTATCTGAATGTCTTCATTTAATGAATTAAAACGCTATTTCTTGCCGAATGAGGATTCTGAAGGAAATGCACAAAAACTGAATGGTAAGTGCGAAGAATTTTCTTTTTTATTAAAACTTGTAACTGTTAATATTTCTTGAACTGCTATATCGTTACAAATCACCCACGTGCAATGTTACGGCGAACTTTTTGTAACTTTTTCTTCCAAATTAATGAAACTGTTATCAACAATTTTATTTCGGTCATCGAATAAAAAATATGACATTTGAAACAGTCGTTACCATCTTTGGTGTGTGTATACTGTATATATATTTTAGGTAGGTGTTACAGACCCGACCATGCGCAAATCTATAGGTCGGATACCGAATCTGCTCCCGATGGTCGGAGCTCCAACCACTGCGTATATTTTAAATTAATCTAACATTGTTTTTGTGTATAATAAACTTTAAAGAGTATCATAAACTTTGTATAATACACTCATTCATATGTGTAACGGGCCATTCATTAATTCAGGGTCCTGAGGGGGAGGGGGGGGAATTCTCTACATACGGGCTTGGAGAGGGGGGTTGGTGGATCCATTCTTACGGTGATATTTTCCAAGCCGATATTTTATATTAGAAATCCGCGGTCAAGTGGTTTGGCAAATATTATATTTCATTTGCTTCAGGAAGGTAAAAGTACGTATTATAGGATGAGCTGTTTTTTACTTGTGTTTCAAAGAATGAAACGTGTAAAATATAATAAAAGAATCGCACTGTGTTTTGCATGTGTTATTTTTAATTATTATCGCATCATATACAAAAATTATTTGCCGAAAAACATTCGGTCTAGATTCCTTACAGTAAACATTTCTTTACTCAAAAATGTTTTTGAAAAAATTTAAAAAAAAAAAAAATATAGTTAATTTAAGAACGATCCCAGTGATGTAATATTTGTTATTATTGTGAAGAAAAAAAAGAATCTTACGTAAGATGGGGGGGAGGGAGTCTTACATACCCTTACATAGGGGGAAGGGAAGGTCAAAAATTGCCAAAATTGTCCTTACGTAATTACTGAATGGCCTCGAAGAAACAAAATTGAATTCAAACGTATCTTATCACAATTTATGAGTGACTTTTTAAATTAATTTGAACTGATGTAACTTTTAAAACATTATTAATGTTAAAAGGCATACCGAGAATATCAGTATAGAGTTTCAAAATTTTAAATCTTTTTATTTGGAACTGTGTGGGTTTTTTAGTTTTATTTCAATCTTTAGATTCGGAAATGTACGTAATATTGCACGTGGGTGATTTGTAACGATATACGAGTAGTTCAAGAAATATTACCAGTTAAAGTTTTAATGAAAAAGAAAATTCATCGTACTTACCATACAGTTCTTGTGCATCCTCTTCTGAAACACTAAAAACATTTTTTTTTTCATTTTTTAAATTGAAAAACTATTTTTTTTTCAAATGAAATAAGTTTTAAAAACAGTTTTAAATTCAAATACACAGCATAAGCACATGAAAACACGTTTAAAAAACAATTTCACCAAAGGAGAGTGAAATGATTTTACCTATTTTATTCTAAAAAAGGAGTGAAATAGCGGCTTTCCAAAACGGAAAGCAACCACTCATTTAGGATATTAATTTAGTCTTAAAAAGAGTGAAAAACACTTATCAGAAGGGAGTGAAATTAGCTTATCCAAAAGGAGTGAAAATAACCGCTCCGCAAAAGGAATGAAATTCACTCCTATAAGGAAAGTGCGTTTTCGACACTGGAAAGGAGTGACAGTTTACTCAGTCTGAGTTAAAATCGCTGGAATTTTTTGAGAGAGTAGGTCTAAATCTGAATAGATTCGGATTCGGATTCATAGGTATGAATCCGAATTTCGTATTCGGATTCACACTTGTGAATACGAATGTATTCGTATTCGGATTGACACGTTAAGGTACTGTGAATCAAATTCGGATTCCGATTTACGAATACGAATCTGCCCATCTCTATTGAGAGGGAATTAAACGCTTTTAACCCGACTGCGCGTGCGCGACGCAAAGAAGGTCAATGTGTTTATGAGTCTATGTATGTCTGTACAATGTTTGTTCCTATGTGGTATTATAGAAACTAAACGCCTTGACCAACTTTGGTAATTCTTACGTCAATCGATTTGTTTTAACCTTGAGAGTGTCACTAAACACATGACAGTAATCAAATTTACCCTTATCAACAACTATTGTCAGTTCGGGATCGTGCCGCATGCTTCCTGCGTGCGACACAGAGTGCGACAAAAGCAGGTCGCATTTTCACTGCCTGAATTTTTTGTTTACGAAGTCTACTAATTCGATTTTCTTCTCTAACATGTTGCATTTGTTTTCGTCGTGATTCAGAGGATTGAATTTCGCGACGTGTAGTTTCTTGACGGGCTTTTTTAGTTTTCCGCGAAAGATTTGACTGACGACGTTTTCGAAATTAATAGCTGTGGTTGACTTAAGTTCGCGCATTTTTGCTAAAAGTCAAGCATATGTAGCTTTAAGCCGAGTTAGTCCCTAGAGGAACTAATAACCAGTAGTTTAGACCACCGCAAGTTACTTAATATAATACTCACGATTCATTCTCTCAATATAATGGCAAGATTGCGAAATTTACCGTCTTATAATCATAGTAAGTAAGTCAATGAAAATTAACTAAAACGTGTAAAATAAAAGAAAAATATTATTAAATAAAAACAAAAATCCCGACTGCGTAAAAACACACACACACACAGAAAAAAAATACCCTAAAAAGAGAAAAATGTAAACTGAGTAGTTAAAATGTTATTAAGTACTACTGAATTCCTTCACCATTGAAATAGTTTTATAATCGATACACACATAAGACAAATCATATATTCAATAACAGAATAGAAGGATTAACAGTTAGAGCCCATTCAAATTTTACGGGGTTCCTTGATTGTTCAAAAAGGAATGGGTTGCAACTGTTGATCCTTCGATTCTGCTTTTGAATTTATGATTTGTCTTATGTGTGTATCGATTATATAACTATTTCAATGATGTAGTTATTCAGTAGTACTTAATAACATTCTAAACTACTCTGCTTACATTTTTTTCTTTTTAGTTTTTTTTTTTTTGTTTTAATTTAATAAATTTTTTTTTTTTAACTCAGCTTTAAACCTTAACATGACTGCGAAGAAAAACCTGTTCGATATTGTACTATTCCTTACAAATAAACTTGTTTCCATTTTTCCACTGAAACAGATCTATGTCCAAAAATAAATTAAAACTAGGAATGAAATATTTGTTGCATTTTGATGGGCTGAAAGAAAAAAAAAAAGAAAGAGAAATCTGTCTTTAATTTTCGAAAAGATGTTTGGTTAAGCGTTTATTGTAAGGCAAATTTACTCATTTAAAATTCTAGGCGGCCGGACTATCTCCGACTTGTTATTTTCAGTAAAGTAAGGACTTTTGTATAATTCTTATTATACATATTATGATATGTAGTCCATGAATGCATTTGCTGGCATGCATACACGGATAAAAAATAATGATGTTATGAAATTTTGGAGTTAAAAATGGCATATTTTAACGTATTTCAGAGGAACATTTCACATGTACATGTTAAAAATTATATAATTTTAAACACATTTTTAAATACTTTTATGCATTACAGAAAGGGTGACAAATTCAAAAGCAAAATAACCAATGTACTCGATACATTATTAAACCTTTAGACCTGACCACGGAGAGACGGTTGATAACCTTGAAGTGAAAACAACATTTGTATTATTTGCAATCGGTGATTTGTTATATTTTTTGTAATAGATAGAATTAGAGTGAGAACGCGCTTCTTACTACTCGGTGCTTTTTGGCTGATTCTACCTTTTACAAATGATACAAATCATATTTCCGCTTCAAGGTCATCTGCCATCTTGTCCGTGGTTGATCTTTACCTGTAAAGTTCACGCGGATTTACTGAAAGTAAAGAATGGACTTTTATTTCAACCTCGATATACTGTTTGACCATCGATTACATGGAAAGGCTAATATCCGGTTTGTAGGCGGAAATGGACGTATCTATTAGTTTATGGGGATGTTAATTGGTTTCTTTTAGATGTGCACTTTTGCCTCTCTATTATTTAGCCTTTGTTTTGTAAAAATGAAAATTTGCTCACAGCAACATTTTTTAAATCTAAAGTATATTCGATCTATATTCTCACGGCAAAAATTAATTAATCTATTCATTCACAACAAAGTTTTGAGCTTACCATTTTGCTTTTACGTTCCTGAACGAAATGAAAATATTGTATTTTCTTTTTGTTATTCCCATGGTAACTATTTTTGTTTCCCTTTATTTTATTTTTGAGAATGCAATAAATGAATAAGGCACTAGTGACATTATTAAACGCGTTCATCAAAATCCCATCGTTATTTTCCCATCTCCCCTGCTAGATTCATTCAGATGGAATCGTCTTTACTTAGCAGATTGCCGAATTACATACAATCAGTTGTTTAAACAGTAATTTATACTTAGCAGGGGAAAGTGTGATGAGGACGATTACTTAAGGAAAGATATATGAATACACTCAAAACTGTTTCCCACGCTTTTTGCAGATGTTACGAAAGATAATTTAAAATTTTAATTTTAGGACCTCAATTTCGAAAATTTCCGTTATTACCGCTTTCTTTGACCTCATCCAACTGAAAAAAGCATAAAATGTTTTTTAAGGGACAGGAGAACTATAACTCCAAGCAATTTCTGAGGTCCATACGCCCCTCCCTCAAGTAAAAACCGCTATGTTGTTACGTTTATGCTTTCCCCTCCCTAACGGAAATCCATGATCCCTACCTACGAAATTTTAACCTTCTACGGCGGATTGATTTTAGTTATATGAGATACATACGCACATACAGATCTCACAAGAAGACCCCAGATAATTAACTCGGGGATTATCAAAATAGATATTTCCGTGTTCCATACGCTTAAAAGTACATTTGCACGTGAAGATAGGGTTTGAAAAGTACCCAACAATTCATTTGTGGGTGAGTAAAAAGGAAATTTAGGCCGAAGCTTAAGTTAAAAAAAAATCGTAAATGCAATACTTCCTGTGTTTTGTACGAGGAAGTAAAAATGACTTTTATACGTTCTCGTAAGATAATTAATTTTCTAACTGTAAATAATCTATTTTTCATCACTGCATTTAAGTCGAAGAATATTTTACGAATGTTAAAGACGGTTCAAAGTCGTTCAAGTCAAACGTAATTTAAATTCAATAAAGTTTAAAACCTACAACATAAAAGCTCGAATACAGGCGTGACTTTTAATAAATGTTAGCTATTTCTCGACAAAAGATACTTTTATATCTTAAAGGTTGAGTTCGACTTCAAAGTAATTGTTAAATATTTTCTGAAATGAAAATGGATGAAACTGATCTTTTAAAGGAGAATATTTTTATCGTAATGATAGAAGTAGAATAGGTTTTTAATCATCGAAAAGAGATGCCATCTCAAAACGAATGCTGCATTTTATTTTTCAATTAAAGACTTGTTTACCAACCGTTATAGAAAAAAACATTAGGTTTTCTATTTCTGACTAAAAATAATCATTGTTTTCGTTTTTGCTATTGTTTTCGATTTTAATAATTCATTATAGCTTAATGCATAAATTCTCAAAAAAAAAAAAAGAAAAGAAAATGTTCATCCGAGTTTTCTGCTTTTTTCAAAAGCATAAGCATTTTTTTTATATTTTTTTTTGCATCCACTTTGCACTTACTAAATATTTCTTGTTACCGTATTCTTGTTATTTACTTTTATTTGTAACGGAAAATAAATTCTTATTCTTTCTTCAATCAAAAACTTGATTTTACTGCTTCCGAACAACTTGGAGTAACGTAGGACTAAACTCAGTTTTTCTACTAAACAAAAAGGGAGATTTTGAAAAGACCTGATTTAAAAATGTGTGTGTGATAAGTATGTTTACTACAAGAAAATCGGATTTTTTTAGCCTACTTTCCCAGTAAAAATCAGAGAAAGAAGAAAAAAGCATGAAAGAAGGCTTAATACATCTTAAAAATATCCCGAAAAACAAAAAAAAGTCAAAAATAAATAAAATAGTTAGATAAATATTGAAAAATTAAAAATTGGAAAGTAGGGTATTGAGATGGCGAAAAATGTCTGTCGGTCTGTCTGTCTGTCGGTCTGTCTGTCTGTCCCCCCCTAATAACTTTTGAATGAATAGTCCGATTCGAACAAACTTTTTTTTTTGTTCGAAAGATCTCGGCGAGGACATCTCATTCCTACATTTCACTTTTTGATTTGAACTATTTTTTGTTCAATTTTGAACAGTTCAGAAAAACTTAACATTAGCGCCTACGGGGAAATTCAAATCAAAAATAAATCTTGAACTTAGAAGCGAAGTGGCTTCAAACAAACTTTGTAGGGAAAAACTTTTGATAAAAAACATGTATCGAAAATATCTTTTTGATTTGAACAAGTTTTCGTTCAATTTTGAACAGTTCAAATCTCTTAACATTAGCGCCTAAGGGGAAACTGAAAGTCAATATAGATTCCGAACTTAAAGGCAGATTTACTTCAAACAAACTTTGTTGGAAATAGCTCTTGACGACCTACTCCCGACTCCGACTCCGAGAATTTAGGGGCACCTGACACCGACTCTGACTCCTGTTCCCGACAATTAATCGGACTCCGACTCCCCGACTTCGACTCTGACTTCGTAGCTTTGGCAAACATTTATACACGGAGGACAAATGACTGACTCCGATTCTTGGATATTCGACTCCGACTCTTTTATCCCAAAATGAGATTGACTCCGACTCCAACTCCGCTGCTGTGGTTTTAACTGTGAAATAATTATTGTTGATATAATTTGTTTTTATTTTCAGGCTAAAGTTTTAATTTAGGTATTTAGTTTTCGGTGAATAAACTCGAAAAATATGCGCAGACGATTTTTTTTTTTTTTTTTGACAATGAAAATTATTTCTTTAAGTTGACATTTTATTGTTTTTTTTTTATTTTGGTAAGTGCATTAATTCGTTTAAAAAATTATTTTTGGCAACAGGTGAAAAAGAAACGATTTTTTTTTATATGATGTATTTATTTTAATGAACTTATTATTATTATTTTTTCGTTTTGAAAGCTGTTAAAAATTTTTTTTAATGGAAAGAAGTGTATTAGCTGCTTTGTTTAAAAGGTGCTGCTATTTTATTTGTTCGTTTTTTTTTTTTTTTTGAAGAAAAGTAAGGAATATTTTATTCTAGAAATCAGCTTAAAATATTAAAAAAAAATATGTTTGAAAAAATTTGCGATTTTAAGCTATTTTTGAGAATATTGATCAGGTACTAGAAAGTAGTATGGGTATACGGGAAAGTAGGCTCGTCTAGTTCTGGACGGAACTTCTTGTTTTCTTGCATGTTATTAAACGATAAAAACTTGCGACTGTTATAAATAAGAAATGCTTGATAAATCATTTTAATACTAAATTTACACCTAAAAGCGGAAAAGATGGTAACTGAACTTATTTCGATACCGTTTTTTTTTTCAATGAAGATGACGCGTTCGTTAGAAACTTTTTTTTTGGACTTGGTTTAAATTTTTTAAATAATTTTCATTGATGGCTAAAATTAGTTTAGTCTCTCTATTAGTCTAGTCAGTAGCCTTGCTTTAGTCTGGAAACGCAAGTTGCGTTTTTTTTTTTTTTTTTTTTGCCATTGAATGTCAAAGCTGAATGGTAAAAAAAAGTTACTCAATCTCAAGCTATTCTTAGCTTTTAAAATCATTGTTATTGCGCAGCATCATTTTGTATAAATGGGCTTACTATTTTAATTTACTTTAAAGCATTTAATTTGAGAATTTTTTTTTGAGGCTTCACTGATTTAAACTCAAGAAATTATCGGCTTGTTTGTTCTGTGACGAATTAAAAGAGGGTTAGTGTGCTTTTAAATGGAAACTAAAAAAATATACTGTTGGTCTTGTAAAAATATATTAAAACGGCAGACATTCTCAGGTTCTTCATATTTAAAACAAAAACCCATACTTATTGAACTTTGTTGCTTTTCAAAAACTCATTCGGTATGTGAATACAAACACACTCATTTCAAGCAAAACTAAAAGTATCCAAAATATTACTCTTAAAAAAACTATTTAAAAAAATCTTAGAAATATTTTGTAGCCCGATTGATTTATAGTCCGCGTTTAAAAAGATGCACTGAACGTAACATAAAATGAGCTAGAGAAACAATTAATTATTTTACTGCTAAAATAAACAAGCACTAAATCTTTTAACTTCATAACAATTACAAGCACTGCCAGAATTAACTTTCTGAAGGGAGAGGGTTAAAACAGTTCTTATGCGTAAACTAACGTGGTATACAGTAAGTTGCAAACTACGGTAAGTAACTTACGATGTAACTTACAGTGTATACCTGCCTTGCCGTCAATATTCGAGTTGAACCGAACCATTGCTTCGGTCACTCGTCTGGTCTGTGCTAATTCTGTATTAGCTACCAGTTTGTTTGGCACTCTTGGCTTCCTTAAGAGGTTTTCCAGCTCCAGCTCAGTCACTCGTATGCCGGGCTGATGAGTGCTAATACGCACGAAACTGCAGTCCTGGGCTGGAATTGACAGATCTGGCGGTGTATTTCATGTAAACTAACGTGGTGTTGGCAATATATCATGTAACTAAAAGCTCTCAGCGGTCTTCGCTATTCCACTAATAACACTATTATTTAATCAGCCTTACGCGAACCTCTATGCATTTAGTGCTCTTGAATTTTCATTGTACTTAGAATTATCTCTTTGGCAATTCTGTTCAGTCAGTGATCAAGGGTGACAGATTCATGCTTAGTCAGTAGCTGCCAGTAATGTGATTTTGTATTAACAGCCCTTGGTAATCAGCTGGTTTGATCTGCGATATTTAAATCTACTCTTCCTCCTGTACTATTACGATTCGTTGGGTCATATGCTTGATGATCAATTTATTGCCGTTAACAAATAAAGTGAAAAGTAGCTGGTCAAATTAAAAGGATTAAATCTATAGAAATAAAACAGAGAATATATTTGTTTGTACATGTATATATGCACATATGAATGTTCCATATACAAATCCGCAGTTTACGGGAGATCTCGACCAAATTTAGCAGGGAGGTACTTGCGCACCTGAGAATGAACGTAGAAGGACTTTCGAATGCCACAAAAGTACTGAACCGTTCGAATTTTAGTTTTAGAACCCGAAATAGGTATTGAATGACTCTTTCTACCAGAAATAATTATTCGGCTGCCTCGATTTCAGTCTCATTCGAAAGCACGCGTAAAATACTTCTTCAGATTTTTTCTCGCCTGTGATCATATAAAATTCCTGCTTTTGTTTTGAGGTTTTTCCTGTAATCGGGAGGTTTAAATGTCTTTTATTTTTTGGTCATTTTTCCGTGAGATCCGTCCTAAAATTTTACAGATTTTTTTTTCAAGCCTATTTGAAAAAAGCCCTTTTTTCAAGTCTTTAAAACTTATCAGGAGTATACGCTTTGCATTGTAACCGCAAAAATTAATTTAATGACAAATGCTCAAGACAACACATTTCAAAATGTGTTTTATTTCATAACACTTTTACCAGTTCTCAAAATAATTACTTTTAAATGTGGCAGAAGTGATGGAACCAAAAGATATTTGTGGAGCCGTGAAGTTTTAAGGGTTTTAAGAGCAGACTAATAGTTTGGTGACCACTACAATAAATAAAATACCGATCTTACGTTTGAACTTTTGACTATTTAAGAGTAAAGAATTTAAATGAATTCGTCAAAATAGGATACTAGAGAATATTTTTCAAGAATTGTTTAGTGTTTTGAAATAAAATTAAACATTTCTTTTGTATGTTAAGCTCATTCAACTGTATATTTTACCTACATCTGTTTCATCTTTTGTGGTGAAATCTTTCATTCATACGTAATTGAATTCTTACGAGGAATATCTATTCTTACTTCATTTATCATTCATCAGTTACCCTCATCTTTAATATGATTATATTTTCGACGATTATTTGACGTCAACCTGACGTCAGGTACTTGAATTATTTATTGTTAAGCCTTAAGGAAAGCGCTTTGTGAAGAGACTGAAATATTTCGTTCTTTGTGATTTCTCCATGTTAGAGAGAATCCTTTGAGAAAAGAGCAATGGAACTTTTTTTGCCTTTTCGTTACCTACAGAAAAGAAATGCAGCATAAAAATTTGTGCGGTTGGGGTTGAACTGTTTCTGTGAGTGTGTAGATTGCAGAAAATATCCTAACAGAGCATTTCGGCCATTTTAAACACGCACTATTATTCGTATACTGTAAAATATTACTTCGCACCCAAAACCCTTAACCCGTGAGGAGACGATTTTTTTATTTTCTATTTTTTGCTGTAATATATGCGGTTAGGTGCTGTGTGTGTAACCCTGACATAATATATTTTTTTTGTCGATTTTAACTTAAAAAATTAAAATGAGAACTTTTTCAACGATTTTTGTATTATTAATAAAAGTAGAACCGAAACTGTGCCATAAGCGACTTACGCATACATATAAAGTAATATATGTAAACATTACAAAACGTATAAATGCAAAATTCCAAATCTTCTAGATTGTACGACATCCCAGATCGCCAGTAAGTAGCATTGTGACGACTCGAAATCATTTAGAAATGCGGAGTCGGAAATGCTTTTCTGAAGCGCTGATGCAAACAGAAGCACCATAAAGAAAAGAGACCACAAGTAAAAAATATTTTTAACATGTAAAAAAGCAAAAAATTACACGCTTCAAAGTAAGTGTTTGAAATTTTTTCACCAAGCTACAATGCACACCTCATATCTTCGGTGTCTGGAACTCCAAAAGTCTGGAATACTCCTGGCATATCTCAAAATTCTCGGGAAGGGCATTTTTGAACTCACACTGTTATACATGATTTCGAGTCATCACGATGCGCCCTACCCCTCTTAAGAGTATATCATTTGAATGTGTCAGAAGGTTTATATAAGTGTTGGACCTGTTTTAGTCTTGATCCATATGGTATCAGCTGCAAAAGATTTGGGTGGGGGAGGGAAAAGCTTCAAATAATACCTCTCACACGGGGTACAAATTAACTTATAACAAAATTCACAGCTACAGGTTCAAAAGGATTTTTGAGTACAGCAAAACTGCCGCTTTTTATGTTTGAAAAGTCGTATTCAAATTGGAGTCTATAGTATTGTTACAAATCCTGTAAATAGTAATTATTGTAGTAACGTAACCTGTAAATAGTTTCCCGTAATGAATATACATCCCCTTTTCATTCCGCTAAAGTATACGACCCCTTATTTCCTTTTCTTTTCATTGATAAAATTTGATAACGGTCTACGCATTTCTCGAAGCAGAAAGAATGTTGTGGAAAATTCTTCGATGTTTATAAAAGTCGTTAGCGATGGATAAACAGGGGAGTTTCGATTGATATTTCGAACTGGGGAGAGCATTTTTGCTCTGTTTATTGCGAGGCATTTCGCTGTGTTGTTTTCGTATTTGGAAGTAAATACGTGTGTAAACGTTGAGTTTACGGTGCTGTGTGATAATTGCTTAATTGCTGATGAATAATTTAGCAGTTGTTGACGATCTTTCCTGTACATAGTGTAAATAAATTTCCTGTGCTTTTATCAAGAACTGTGTCTTCATTTCAAGAAAGTGGAAGTCGCACCGAATCCGTTACAATTTGGCGCCCAAAGTTGGGGCTTCTTCTGGACTTTCTTGGAGTAAGTGTGACTTCGGACATTTTTTTCATAAAGACTGTTTGAATTTATAGACTTTGTTTTTATGGTGATTACTCGCGCAATGGATGACTAATTAAAACAACTTCTGGCAGCAATTAATGCTGTGAAAGGTGACTTGACCGAAAGTTTCGCGGCTAATCAAGAACAATTAAAAAATGATATGGCGGCTAATCAAGAACAATTAAAAAATGATATGGCGGCTAATCAAGAACAATGAAAAAGTGATCTGACTGCAAGTATGTTGGCAAATCAAGACCAGTTAAAAAGCGATTTAACGGTGCTCAAAAAGGACTTAACGTCTAACCAAGAAGAAATTAAAAACGACCTTATTTCGGTAAAGACTGATGGAAAATAAATTTAATGACATAGAGCATCGAGTTGATGCTATTGAAGAAAAATTTGATACCGTTGAAAGCCGATTCAATGCTGTAGAATATAAATTTAAAGAAGATATCTTTAAAGACCTGGAAAGGAGATTGGCGACCGCGGAAAGCAGCTCTGTACAGTTTGGCGCTCCCACATCGGTTGCTCGACCGTCCATTAAACTTGCCACATATGATGGGAAAACTTCGTGGCAGGTTTACAAAACTCAATTCATGATAGTGGCGGAAGTGAACGGATGGAACTCTGCTACCAAGGCCTGCCATCTTGCAGCATCCCTGAGAGGTGACGCAGCGGACATTCTTCAGACCCTTCCGGACATTCAGCGCCTGGATTTTGCCGCCCTCACATCTGCGTTGGAGCTTCGCTTCGGTGAGAAGGGCCAGAAAGATTTCAGCCGACTCCAGTTGAAGTCCCGTTTCCAGAAAACCGGGGAAACCCTGCAAGAGCTTGCGGCGGACATCGAGAGACTGTCTCATCTTGCTTTTTACGACTGCCCTGCGGATGTTCGAGACAACCTGGCACTCAACTACTACATCGACGGGGTTCGAGATCCGGAAATCCAGAAAGCTCTACGGATGGCGGATGTCAAAGACCTGAATTCTGCTGTTGTGTATGCGATGAGATACGAGGCCGCCCAAGAAGCAACCCGTGTGGATCGCCATCTAATCCGGACTCAGGAAGCTGATGAGTCTGATTCCAGGTCGTCCCACCTCGCTGAACTTGAGAGACAACTCGGTGACTTGGCAAGACATCTGAGCAGTATAACAGCCCAAAAGAAACAAGAGCAGAAGTGCTGGAAATGCGGTAGTGAAGGACACCTGCGAAGGAGTTGTCCGGCTCGCCAAGCTACGCGAGGGAAGGAAATCACCACCACCAGAGCTCTGCAGATTTCCTCTTCTAGTAGTGGCAGTGATGGACTTTTCATTTACGCACATGTAAATGGGAACCCCTGCAGACTGATTGTCGACACTGGAGCCAAAGTGACAATCACTAGGACAGATATGGCTCGTGAATTTGGATTGAAACTGCTGTGGACATCGCCACGCGTAAGTCTCCAGATTGTGACAGGTGACAAAATCGAGATTGACGGTAAAGTGGACTTGGAAATAGTGTTTGGGAATGCCACCTACCATCATACGGCATTCGTCGCTAATATCACGGACCCTTTCATTCTCGGATTGGACTTTTTGAAGAAATATGACTTCACTCTCGACTTCAAGACTAATGAGCTGCACTCGATGAGAGAAGACATTGCCGTTTTCCCTGCAGAAAGTGATGTAAAATCCGCTCATCAAATAATTGCCCAAACAGATTTATCGATTCCCTCAAGGTCAGAATCATTAATACCTGGCTCCATTGAAGAAACCAATAGTTTTCGATTTGGACTCATTGAATACCCTAACCTAAGCAATAGCCTAATAGGAGTGCTGGTAACATCTACGCTTGTTGACCTTTCTAAGGATGTAATTCCTGTGAGAGTCGCCAACGTGAGTGAAAGGCCAAGGAATATCCGAAAAGGTGAAGTGTTGGCAACCTGTACTCCAGTAAACTGCATCATTAGAAGAATCAATTCCCCCGAGACTGTGTCTTCTGAGTCCTTGACATCGAAGTTAATTGGGAGTGCGCCATTATCGAAAGATCAAAGAACTGCTGCGGAACAATTGGTGGACGACTTCAAGCATCTGTTTTCATCTACATCGGAGGATGTGGGCCAGACGAATTTAACGCAGCATAGGATCTACACTGGAGAACACCTCCCTATTAAACAGCATCCAAGACGACTACCGTTCGCCAAGAAGGAAGAGGTTGAGACCCTCCTGAAAGAGATGAAGGAAAACGATGTAATCGAACCCTCATCCAGTCCTTGGGCGTCTCCCATCGTCTTGGTCCGAAAGAAAGATGGCTCCACCAGATTTTGTGTCGATTACCGACGGCTGAATGAAATCACCAAGAAAGACAGTTACCCTCTTCCACGGATAGACGACACCTTGGACACTCTTTCCGGACACAAGTGGTTTTCGACCCTGGACTTGAAGAGCGGCTACTGGCAGGTTGAGATCAAGGATTTCAGATGTTCTGAAAGAAATACATAGTAGTGCGACTGGAGGACATTATGGTGTCTTGAAAACCCTCAATAAAGTTCGGGAGCGCTTCTTCTGGAGCAAGGCGAAGGATGACGTGGAGAAGTGGTGCCATTCTTGTGACGCCTGTGCTGCCCGTAAAGGACCGAAGAAGAGAAGCAGAGGGAAGCTACATCTGTACAACGTTGGAGCTCCTTTCGAACGAATTGGGATCGACATCCTGGGTCCTCTACCAAGAACTGCTGATGGGAACAAATACATTCTTGTTTCCATCGACTACTTCACCAAATGGCCGGAAGCATATCCCATTCCAGATCAAGAGGCTACCATCGTAGCAGAGACTCTAGTTCAACATTGGATCTCGAGATATGGAACACCTTTGCAGATTCATTCCGATCAAGGGAGGAATTTCATCTCTGCTGTGTTTAAGGGCCTATGTCAAATTCTCGGAATTGAGAAAACTAGGACAACACCACTACACCCACAATCGGACGGCATGGTGGAGAGATTTAACCGCACAATCCTGAACAATCTCTCACTTATGGTCTCCAGAAATCAACAGGATTGGGACAAGAAGCTACCTTTGTTCCTGCTGGCCTATCGCAGTGCTGTCCACGAGACTACCGGATATGCCCCATCTCAGATGCTCTTCGGACGAGAGCTTCGGCTACCTTGTGATCTCGTCTTCGGTCGTCCTCCGGATGCGCCTTCATCGCCTGAGGAGTACATCCAGGATCTCCAGGCCCGGTTGGAAGACGTTCATAACTTCGCACGAGAGCGAATCAACATCGCGGCGGAGAAGATGAAGACCCGATACGACACAAGGTCTACTGGACATGAATTCAACGAAGGCGACAAGGTTTGGTTATGGAATCCCATCCGACGGAAAGGTCTGTCGCCCAAATTACAGTCGCATTGGGATGGACCCTACAAAGTCCTTAACCGACTGAATGACGTCGTAGTGAGGATCCAAAAATCACCTAATGCAAAACCTAAGGTTGTTCATTATGATCGGTTAGCCCCATACTATGGCCATAGTTCATGAGTATTACGTAAACAACCATGGTTGATAACATAAAAGTTGTAGATAATTTTTGCTTTTAATGTTTAGTAATATTTCTTGTTATTATTGTGTTTTCTGTATCTGTTAGTTATTAATTAATGTGTATTTGTGAACTTGTGATAGAAGTTTGCTCCCTTTCTGGGGATTGTACTGCCCGGGACGTGCAGTCCTTGGGAAGGGGGCAACGTTACAAATCCTGTAAATAGTAATTATTGTAGTAACGTAACCTGTAAATAGTTTCCCGTAATGAATATACATCCCCTTTTCATTCCGCTAAAGTATACGACCCCTTATTTCCTTTTCTTTTCATTGATAAAATTTGATAACGGTCTACGCATTTCTCGAAGCAGAAAGAATGTTGTGGAAAATTCTTCGATGTTTATAAAAGTCGTTAGCGATGGATAAACAGGGGAGTTTCGATTGATATTTCGAACTGGGGAGAGCATTTTTGCTCTGTTTATTGCGAGGCATTTCGCTGTGTTGTTTTCGTATTTGGAAGTAAATACGTGTGTAAACGTTGAGTTTACGGTGCTGTGTGATAATTGCTTAATTGCTGATGAATAATTTAGCAGTTGTAGACGATCTTTCCTGTACATAGTGTAAATAAATTTCCTGTGCTTTTATCAAGAACTGTGTCTTCATTTCAAGAAAGTGGAAGTCGCACCGAATCCGTTACAGTATCCTTTTGCTCTGTTGTTCTGGGCTTGAATTGAGTTTTACAAGTTCAGCCTAGGGCTTTGGCTAAAATAGAAGCCTTTATATCTGCTGTCATAATTTATTCAGAAAACTGGAACAAGCTAAATATGATGTTAAAAAAAAAAAAAATTAATTTGAATTTTTGGCATCTTGAATTCAAATTATGTTTTTCGCAATCACGAGCGTGTGTGTTTGTGTAGGCGCATGTGTGTGGGTGCGTGGGTGCGTAAGTGTATGTATGCATGTGTGAGTGTTGTGTACGTGCGTGTGCGTGTAGATGTTCGTGTGTGCGTGTGTGTAGGCGTTCGTGTGTGTGTGTAGGCGTTCGTGTGTGTGTGTAGGCGTTCGTGTGTGTGTGTAAGCGTTCGTGTGTGTGTGTGTAGGCGTTCGTGTGTGTGTGTGTGTAGGCGTTCGTGTGTGTGTGTGTGTGTGTAGGCGTTCGTGTGCTTGTGTGTGCGTAGGCGTTCGTGTGTGTGTGTAGGCGTTCGTGTGTGTGTGTAGGCGTTCGTGTGTGTGTGTGTGTAGGCGTTCGTGTGTGTGTGTGTGTAGGCGTTCGTGTGTGTGTGTGTAGGCGTTCGTGTGTGTGTGTGTGTGTAGGCGTTCGTGTGTGTGTGTGTGTGTGTAGGCGTTCGTGTGTGTGTGTGTGTGTGTAGGCGTTCGTGTGTGTGTGTGTGTGTGTAGGCGTTCGTGTGTGTGGGACATGGACGCCACCCCCCAGCAAAAGTGGATTTCGGGGGACAGTGCTCAGGACCAGCCGCGCCGCCGCCGGTGGACGGTGGTGCTGCAGGCCTGGTCCAAGCTGAAAAAGGAACCACAACGCCAAAGACAGTCAAATGAAAGCAATAAGCAATCGTGATTGCTCAAAAAAAAAAAACCCTTTGAATGACATTGT
This sequence comes from Uloborus diversus, assembly GCF_026930045.1. Lineage (NCBI taxonomy): Eukaryota > Metazoa > Arthropoda > Arachnida > Araneae > Uloboridae > Uloborus > Uloborus diversus. The sequence continues at coordinate 130,925,276 of NC_072731.1, forward strand.
GTGTTAAGGGTTGTGGAAAAAATTTCATCCCTTCAATAGGCAATTCATGCGAAATTTTAGCTTAAAAAGTTAAGTACAAAAGAACTAATTCGAAATTTAAACTAGTATGTTGTGGCCATCACGAAACTTTCTTCTATATCTTTCTGATCCCTCCCCATGCTTGACGAGGAAGCAATTTTTTTCAACAAAAACAAAATTACACATGCCAAAACTTGACGGCCATCCCAATTCGAAACTCCAAAAAAACTATAGGGGGTACTGCAGCCACCGTCTAATGGCGGATGAAAAAGGTGAAACAAACGCTCGCTGTAGCGTAGAAAATCCTGATAAGGCTAATAATTTTTGTTTGTATGCATGACTTTTTTTGTTTTATTCTTTTAAAATTAATTTTTAAAGTATTGTGGATATTCTGGTCCACTTAAAAAGAAATGGGAATTCAAGAAGCATTACTAAACATTAGAAATTAACACAAATTTCGTAGTTAGTAGTTGTAAACAGCCATTTCCACGATGTTGAATTTGAAATTTATCAATTCTTGATGGAACTATTGGAACTTTTTATTGTGACTATATGAACACTAAAAATACTTCATGCAACAAAACATTTGTTTATCAGTGTTATCAATAGAGAAAGATGATAGTTCTTTGTTTTGTTTGGCTAGCGCTAATTGTTTTTCATTTATAGCTGAGTTATTTCTCAAATTGCCGAATCGGTTAATTTTATTTTTTTTTCTGTTCTGTACGTTTCTACAATTTCTGAATTATGATTTAATTCTGTCATGCTATGCAAATCATCAATAAAGTTCTCACGGATATATGGTGGTAGTTTTCTTTCTAATTGATCTACCATTATTTCTTTCAATTTATCGAATTCTGTAATCTTTCTAGCATTTTAATCACACATGATAAAAAATAAAAATGGTTTATAACTGACACACGAAATCTCGCCAAGGGTTCTTAACTCGCACAATACTAAAACTATAACCCTAAACATTTTTTAAGAAGCTCTTCAGCTGATAATGTAAGCAATAAAGAAAAGTTGGCGATGAAAATTCTCAGCGTTCAACATTTTTCATTTCGTTGTACGATATTATATTCAAGAAAGTATTTTGCATAGTGTCCATTTCAACTAAATGCTGCAGTAAAATAAGGTTAGTTAAAATTAATTATTTTTAAACTAGGCGGAGATGAAAGCACTAATTCTTCTGCTAACATTATCAAATCCTTCTTTCGAGCTTAAGATTAAAGAAAAACCATATTGTTACAAATTCATACAAAACAATAAAAAAAAAAAATTACCTGGTATAACGTTATGCTCTTTAAAAAAAAAAAAAATGCATCGAACAGACGAGCATATTCGTTGATAATGCGAAGTTTGTTAATCCAGAGTTTTCTTGTGTTTACGCTTTCGACATTTACTAAAATCAACTCACTTTTTAAAGGGAAATATGAGAACTAACATTATTTTTAGAAGCTCGAGAATGCCATTAAAGAAAGAAACAATTTCTGTTGCTGAAAGCAATCTAAGATACATCGGATGCATTAATAAATACTCATAACAAACTACCTATGTTTACCAACAGACGCACGTGGAACGCTATGTTTTACCTTTTTCTTTAATTTTGTAAATCACCACAATGTAGCGTATTCGAGAGCTGGAGTTGCGAATTCCCGATTTATTTCAAAAACAAAGCAAAGAATAAAAACTGAAAATTATTTTAAAGCCTTGCATAAAATAATTACAAACATTTATTTGTTAACAAACACAAAATGGCAACAGTTAAAAAGTTTTATTCATCGCGATTTTCTTGTCCGTTTTCCAACAAGTAAAATCACACGAAATACGCAGACGACAGTCTATTACGCTTTATCTTCCTTATTGTTGCATTTGTAAAGCTATTTTTATTCACACACAAAAAAGAAAAAAAAAATCAGCCCCTCCCCCCATGGAGCGATTGGCTCCAAAATTGAATCAACGCCTGTTTACATCTGGCTTCACATTTATTCCAAATTTATTCCAGAACGTATCATAACTTCTTGAGATTTGGCTCTCACAATGGAAAGAAAGAACGTTTGATTGTGCAACCCCCTTTTCAGCTGTTGCAGCCAAAATAGAATTAGCTCTTATACCTTCTAAGGGCTATTTGTCGATAAATTTTTGTTTGATTCCGTTCATTATTTCTTGAGATACGAAAACGTTCCATAGTTCGACCCCCGTTTGAGTTATTGTCACCAAAAATGAATCAGCACCTGTACCTGTTAGGGGCAACATATGGACCAAATATTGTTTGATTCCGCCAGTTACTTCTTGAGGAATAGCAAGTACGCATAACTCAAGAAACGTCCGATTGCTCCACCCCCCTTGGAGGAACATGCGCCAACAATCAATGGGCACAAATTCACATAGGGACACATACGTACGTGTACCAAATTCCGTTCGATTTCATGCGGTAGTTTTTGCTGTAGAGCGGCCACAAAAAACTGGGAAGACACATACGTGACACACACACACACACAGACATTTTCCAAAAACGGTCAAAATAGACTCAGCGTAAAAAACATAAAAAAGTAAAAGTAAGAAAGTAAAAAACATAATTAAAAAAATTTTTGAACAAAAGTTCAAGGCTGTAGGTGTTATGGGGTCTCCTGGATGCAAGTCAACCATAGACATATATTCACAATTTCATTGAACTTACTTTTTTTAAAAAATATATAGAGATAAAACTTCCTATTTGAAACTACAAGTTTGTAATCAAACAAAGGTTTTTATCATTTAATTTTTAAAATGCGCCCACGAAACAATATTTCCTCATGGATTTATTTACTAAATTATTTTGATATTTTTTTTATATTGAATGATTCCATCGGATAAAATGCATTGAAAGTTCCATTAAAATGTATCTTAAATCTAATATATAAAAATCTCCTGTCACTGTGTTAGTGTTTGAACTCATCCGAAACGGCTCGACCGATTTTATGAAATTTTTCATGTGTACAGTCGAGCCCGCTTATTAAAATATCGGTTAAAAGAATAATCCGCTTAATATAATACACTTTCAATGTACCAAACCAATGTAATGTGTTATTTTTATCCTGGTTAATGGAATATCCCGCTTATTAGAATATTTTTTCGTGGCAAAATGGCTATTTCATTAAGCGGGTTCGACTGTATTAGGTAATCACGGTGTCACTATCCAGAATTTTATTTTGAAAATCCTTTAAAAACCGTTGTTGAACCATTCGCAACTCCAGCTCTCGAATACGCTACCTTGCGGTGATTTACAAAACTGCCGGAAAAACTAAAACATTGCCACATTGCGTTCCACGTAAGTCTGTTGACTTAAACATAGGCAGTTTGTTCTGAGTATTTATTAACGCAATCGAAGTGTCTTGGATTGCTTTCAGCTACAGAAAGGGTTCGAGCTTCTCAAAATAATGTTAGTTTTCCTTATTTCCTTCTAAAATGGTGAAAGCGAAAACTCTGGATTAACAAACTTGGATAACGTTCTCCAGGTAAAAATTTTATTGTTTTGTGTGAATTTGTAAGAATATGGGTTTTATTTTAATCTTAAATTAATTTAAGAAACCATATTTTACAGCAGCATTTAGTTGGAATAGACAGTATGCAAAATTTTTACGTGAATATATTATCGTAGAACGAAATGAAAAATGTTTAACCGAGAAAGAATTTATTTTGTTGCTTTTATTCTCAGCTGAAAGGATTCGCCAAATTTGTTTAGGGTTATAGTTTTAGTATTGTGCGAGCTAAGTATCCTTGGCGAGATTTCGCGTTTTTAGTTAAACCATTTTTTATTTTTATCATGAGTGGAATAAAATGGTAGTAAGATTACAGAATTCGATAAGTAAAAAGAAATAATGGTCAATCAACTGAAAAGAAAACTACCATCATATATCCGTGAGAATTTTGTTGATGATTCGCATAACATGACACAATTAAATCGTAGCTCAGAAATTAGAAAAATCGAAACAGAAAAATTTTAAATTAACCGATTCGGGAGTTCGAGAGAAATCAACTCTGCTACAAATGCAAAACAATAAGCGCTAGCCAAGCAAGGCAAAAAAGTATCATCTTCTTTCGATAATAATTTGTAATGATTTTTCTAGCATTAATTGTTATTCTTGTCAGGCCACGATTATTATTTAGTTTTATCAAGAATTGATAAATATCGAATTCAACATCGTGGAAATAGCTGCTTAGAACTACGAACTACGTAGTTTGCATTAATCTTTGACGTTTAGTAATGCTTCTTGGATTCTCATTTCTTTTTACGTGGGCCAGAATATCCACAAGACTTTGAAAATTAATTTAAAAAGAATAAAGCGAAAAAATCATGCATACGAACAAAATTTACTAGACTTATTACCATTTTCTTCGTTACCACATGCGTTTGTTTTAGTCTTTGACTGCCAAATGTCAAAATGACCTCTGGTAAAACAATGAAAACCCTCAGTGATTTAAAATTTTCATTTGTTGCCATCTTCTATTTGTTAATAAAACAATGTTGGTAATTAATAAAAGCAAGGCTTTTACAGTGATTTTCAATTTCAATCTTTGGGAATTTCGAGATTAAAAAAAGGAGAGTGCGTGTAGGAGGGAAAAAATTTGTGGATAGCAAATAAAAAAATTACGAAAAAGAAAATGTCAATATAAGAAAAGAAAAAAAAACTAGATAGAGGGATCCTAATTGAACCCTGGAAATTTCAGCCCGACAAAGCGGATTTTTTTTGATGCACCTACAGGTGGAACAAACAAAACATTTCCCATTTTGCAAATACAATCTAAATTCTCAAGCAAATACAATCTAATAATGGCATCACATTGACCGCTGCATCATTTGGCAGTGCCGCAACGTTATGGTATGGTGGTAGAACTATTCGTGCAGTATTTAAGCTGGCACTTAATATTCAAAATAACCCAGACGCAGTGTGCAACAGAAGAAAACAATTGTCCATGGCCGCAGTATTGAAAGAATGAAAAATTATCTCCTGAGATGAATGCACTACAGCACACAAACATTCTCTTGAAGAACACTGAAAGGTATAAAAACCATTGAGAAGGAATAGATGGAAAGAGTGCAACCCTACTATCCCGATACGGCAACAGTACCATGTGACATGGGGAGCAATTTAGAGTTGACCGTAACCGCTGAAGCAATTTTCATTAGCTGAAGCCATGCATGATAACAACCTTTAACTGTAGAAGGGAAAAATTAGATTTATAGTAATAGTGCAGTATTTCAGCATTGTAAACTGTGAGGAAAAAGCCACACCCGGAGGTCCAGCAACTTTTCCCTAGCATGTACGAATGTTTTTTACTTCTAAATAAAGAAAAAATAACATTTATATGCATTCAACGAGTACATATTCCACAGTTGCCTATAATTTTTAAATTTTTGTACTTATTTTATCTATAAAAGTTATAAAACATTGTATATATTGAGTGCAAATAACATTTTAGTTCCACAAAAGCACTTTTTACTTAACTAGTAATTATTTTAACGGCTCTTAAGCATTTTGTGCACATTTGGTTTGTTGACGAGTATCTTCTCGCCAAGCTCCTGTGAACAGCAGATGCGCAAGAATAAAGATTTGCTATTTTTATGCTTCAATTTAAATACTAGTATGCCTGCGTATGAAATCGTTTCAAAACATTGATTACTATACATATGAATCCATAAATTTTCAGTCAATAACAGAACACTTTAAACTATTTGTATATGCCCGTCATTTTAGGGAATAAACATCAAAATACATGAAAATGCAATTACATTATATTTTAAAATCCGGAAAGAAGTGGGGAGAGGGAATTTGAATGATAGGCCTGTATTTGTATCCGTTATTTATTTATTATTATGCGGTAAAGGAGTTGGAGCCAGAGTTGCTCTGATTTGTAGCCCCGATTTCATAATAAGCGCCGTCGCGTCGTCTGAAAAATATTTAATGGCAAAAGAGCGATTGCGTGCAAAAATGCGACAACTTCCCAGCCGAACAAGTCACCTGACCTGGGAAACATTGGGTCCCTAGCTTATTTCACTGAGACATTTGCTATGGCTCCCTCCATTAGTATTCCTTCTCAATGATAAAAACCAGCGACAAACTACTTGGTAGTTCTCTGTCACTCCTTTCATGTGTTTTCAGACACTTTCCTTCATTCCACGTTCAACATACTCCGACCAGATCAAAACTTGCTTGAAATCATTGTCACGAATAAACATGCGTGTTCAAATCCTATAAGTTCTAAAAGTAGCTGTCTATGAATATATTAAATGCATAAAATTGCCCACTAATTTCTGCACTATCTTTGATTCTCAAAATGCTCTCATTAACCTCATATTTCCCAATGTAAGCACACAATACATAAATCATGCGTGGCTTGCAGAAGAACCATTTTGCAACAAAAAATGTGGACATGGAAGATTTAAAATTCAAGATACAACAGTCATTGCCCGGCGACTTGGTAACATACAGAACAGAGTTTTTGCATTCACTGTATTTGACAAGTATGTCCTGTCACCTTGTCTTGTAGGACTATAAGTTGGATCTCTGGTTATTTTACCTTGAAATTTGAATCTACCGCGGCTGCGCAATGATACGCAATTGGTCATTCAAAAAATGATGAAAACGTTATCGAAGCCACTATTTTGAATGGTGAATTCCGAGCTAAAAATGTTTTGTTGCCACGAGTTCCGATAATTCCCACAAACGTGCCAGTTGAATTCAAACGCCTTCATTAAATTGGCATTTGCAATCAGTAAGTCAAAAGAATAAACGATATGTGTGTTTGCGGCTTAGATTTGGATACCCACTGGTTTTCACACGTGGCATGTTCTCGCATGGGCAAATCACTGAGCTTATTTGTGTTGGCTAAAGACGGACTGATAAAAAAATATCGTTCACTCAATTTCTCCTCGAAATGAACATTGATTTTCTTTATTTTATACTTTAGGATGAAAAATATATTTCTTTTTTCACACAACGTTTAACTTTTAAGCGATCAAACAATGAATTTATTTGTTACGTTAATAAAATATATTGTACTGAGAAAATGAATGGTTGGTGTTTTTTTTGTTTTTATAGGTAATTATCGTCTTCTACAGCGCTTCGTTCCTCTTTCCGTAATCGATCCCATCCCCAATCACTTGCAATACATTCGTTATTTTTTAATTAATAACCGAAATATTCACTAGAAATAATTTATGTGGCAGAACAAGGTTTGCCGGGTCAGCTAGTGTATTTATAATTCCCAAAGACAAAATTTTTAAACTCAGCAAAAGTGCATCAATTTTTCGAACGATTTTTTTTCTGTTCTACATTGTCTTAGGTAAAATGCTTTTTAGGTTCCACGTATTCTAAAGAATGCTTGAAAATTGCTAACATTTTGTCTTAGGAAAAGCCTTTTATCCTTTTAGTAAAATCTTTATGATGACAGAATGAGAGGATTAATTCCCTGACTGCTGACAAACTGCCACTGTCGATGTAATAGTCTAAGACAATCGATAACCGAATATCATCTCATGAGATTATTCTGAGAGCATTGTTTACTTCCTCTGAGCCGTGTGTGTTTAACACTTTAGTGAAGTACTTCAAGTACATTTTAAGAGTAAAATTGTTTGGTGATTTTGAACCACTAGGATGGGTCAAAAGTTTTAAAATAACTGACATATGTAAATTTCCGCAACTTACGCGTCAACAGCAAAAAATAACCAATAAACAAGTCTGTGGTGAAAAACGGTTTTTAAACCATCGATAAACTGATGACTTAAGGTTGAAAAAGGCTCTAGAACCTGTATTGAGTAAGAAGTTTCAAAGTCCCAAAAATATATACATATTAGGTTCATCCTTGAAATTAATCTCTCAACTTTATTAACAAAATTAACTTTACACAGTGGACTCGCGGTACAACGTGATTCGACCTAAGCGAAATAGTTATAAAGTGAGTTTTTCAATAGTAACGAATTTAAGAGCTAACGACGCGAATGCTTCGCCCTCAACACGAAAATTTTCGAAACAGAATCGCGGTGCTGAAGTATCGGTTCGTTATTGGCTACTAAATATTGATTTCAGGAATGGACTTTTATCCCATCAGCATCACTGACAGCGGAAGTTCCCACACCATACTTGTCTAAACATCACTTTGTTAATGTATACAAATAACCACTCAGCATTTTTTTTCTAAATTTGAAAGTTGGTGAAAAGTAATGGCACCCAAGCGCTATTTCGTCTAAAGTTTGTTAAAATGGAAAAAAAAGAGAAAGTTTCAGATAATTAAAGAAAAAGTAAATATTCTCGATAAGCTTGAAGTGCATCGAAGGTAGCACGTCAAATAGGTATGAGTAAATCATCCGTAATTAAAATGTCAAAAAAGGACATCTGCAGAAGTTTCAGTTTCAATATTGAAGCTCGCAGAGTAATGTCTAAGCAAAATGAAGATATTTTGAAAATGGAAGCTGTCCCTGTGTTGTGGATTAAAGAGACCAGTAAAAGATGGATTATCATAGATAGAAAAGTTATAAAAGAAAAAGCGAAGCAGCTGCACTTAAAAATATATTAGAATAACTAACCTGACCACGGAGCATTAGAGCATCATCATTCATATTTTGAGTTATAAATATTAGTACTGTATATACTAGGTGTTTTTAAACTGTTGTAAAACAATTGTTGCGGCATCCTTAGGTGTCGCAACAATTGTGAAGGATCCCCGAAGTGTCCGGATTTTGGGACAATTCCCTCCAGGTTTGGAAGGCTTACTCAATGACCATGCCACATACACACAAATAAAGCTAAACTTAAACCACCTCTCTTTTTTGCGTCTGTTGTTAATAGCAATATTATGGAACATACACGTACTTTTCTGTGACATTTCTTTTCATACAAGCATCACCTTGAAACGAATATCGCTTCATTTGTTTTTTCAAACAATTCCTTACGAAACTTGAAAACACTTCAAAAACATTTGAGTACAAAATAGTGACATGTACTTTGTATTAATTGTCCAACTATATTCTTTTCTCACACTAATATGAATTCCATTCCGCCGGGCAGTTACATAATTCCCAAATTTAAAGCCTCAAAAGAAATGTTTAACATAAAAACAACGCGTTTGCTTTCCCATCAGTGGCGTAACTGTGTACCGCAAGAACCTGCAACGCGGGCATGGGGGGGGGGGAGTAGAAGGGGCCCAAAAATTTTTAAACTTTGTTTTCATTCAATTTTATTAAATTTCTCCGAAAATCAAATTCAGTTTTAAAAGCTTATATATTGGTTCTGGGGAACCCTAGAACCCCAGAACCTATTGACCTAGGACCCTTGATTAAGTAAGCGGGAGACTTAGGCCAAACACTTTTTCGATGCCCTCATGTAGCCAAACATTACAGTTTTCGCTGTTTGCTAACGCAGTTTTAGCCATTTGGGGCCCACAAATAGCAGGGATTCTAGGTCGCGACCTTGTTGACCGATTCAGTAAAGATTCTCTCATCTAAGTTGAGAGAAGGGGGCCCACGGCCCAACTTCCCTACGCGAAAACCAAACCTTGGCTCGGTGCAAAAGGTATCATATTGCCCTCCCTATAGGCCACCTGCCACGGAAAGAAGGAAAAATTTCTGAAAGAAAAGGAAAAGAAGGAAAAGTGTCTTGATCGTTCCGGAGCTCGGAAAAGGACAGCCAAGAGAAGTTTTTAGTGTGTGGGGGGGAGGGGGTAATAGGAAGGAGCTCGAATTTTCTTTAGCTTTGTTTTCATTCAATTTTATTAAATTTTTCCGTAATGCTTACATTTATTTGGGCCCCTCTAGGGTCCCAGAACTTATTGGCCTAAGGCCTCCGATTGAGATATCAGAGGTCTTAGGCCAAACACGTTTTCGGGGCCCTCTTATATAAAAACCTTACAATTTTTGCCAAAATGCTAAAACATTTTTCGCCAATTGGGGGCCCTCAAATCGCAGGGTTTCTAGGACATGGCCTACTTAGTAAACGGGCCCTGACATTAGGGGGGGTTGGTGACCCCAACTCTAGACCTCCCAATTTAAAGAAAAGAAATACAATAGCTACTTTAAACTTTTGGGGGGGGGGGGGTAATAGCTATTTTTTAAGTTTTCTTACATTTTCTTCCAAAATAAATAAAAGATAGGGACTTAGCTAAGAAGGTGGGAAAGAAGGGGACCTAAAACTAAATAATTTCCTATTACTGCCCCAAAGACAGCCTATTGTATTTGTAAATCTCAATTTCGGAAGCATTCTGGGAGATAGTCCGCAAAACCTATGTCCAAATATCGCTTAAAATTGCTTTTTAACCGACTTCAAAAAGGAGGCGGTTATCAGTTCATACCGTATGTATGTTTTTTTTTTTCTTTTGTTTTGTTTGTCTCACCTAGTGAACCGATTTTGATGATTCTTTTTTTAATGGATAGGGGATGGCTCAACTTAGGTCCCATTACTTTGTTTGACCATATTTGTCCTTTAGAAAATAAGTTATGGGCAAAAACCCATAAATTTCATGCTATTTCCCTATTAAATGATTAAATTTAAAACCCATTGTTATGAAAGTTTGGTGCCATACGAGAGTATGTAATTTGTAGTAATATTAATAGTAATTGTAATGATAACTTTGAATGAAGGCTTATCTGAAGCAAGCATCAAGTTTCTTCAGGAGGATATTTCGATAATAATCGGGAATCTGGCGCTGTCGTCTCTTCTTTGGCGTAAATAATTTTATTTTGGTAACCTTGCTGATTTATAGCAACAATATGCGAATTATCGAAATCTTCCCTTCTTCAGTACTATTGCTCCATAGTGGGGGTAAACCTAACCTGGAAGCGAGGTGATGCAGTGATTAGGATCTGCTTAGCCTTCACAATGCTACCATTAGGTTTGCCTCAACTACAGTAGTATTTTTTTCGTTATCATCTATGCCAATAACAAATGATGGGGGCTAAGTAAGAAAATACAGAATTGCATCATGAGCAACTTAAATGCTGTGAAATGTAAATTAGTTAGGAAAACTTAATACTTAAATGGTTATAATTAAATTAACTACACATTTATTCCAAAGAGAACAAAGATAAGGTTTTAGTGTCAATCGCTTAAAGTTTAACGCATGTTTATAGTTTTTTTTAGTATGAAGCATTTTTATGAAAAAAATATGGTGAAGTTTCGTGATGGTAACTTCTTACTGTTTCTGAAATACCTACATTTATACTAAAAAGAATGAAATAAAAAAATTTTGAAAAAAAAAAAAAAAAATGGAACCGACTTCAAATTTGCTCTAAAAAGTGAAAAATAATTTTATTCTTTAAACACCATCGATAATGCTTTTAAACATAATTTTTGAAGTTGGCGCAAAAACGATAGATAAAATCGTTCACAGCCATAACTCAACTACAACTATAAATTTAACCACACTCAGTTTCTTCACTATCACATAAAGTATGCATTGATGACAACATATTTGAATAACGACATAAATGTTTCGTTCGTAACTTTGGATGTTTTTCTGAAAAAAATATGAACGAAGCATGGTTACACTAGATTTTACGTTTTGTTTTTGCGCCAACTTCAAAAATTATGTTTAAAAGCATTATCGATGGTGTTTAAAGAATAAAATTATTTTTCACTTTTTAGAGCAAATTTGAAGTCGGTTCTATTTTTTTTTTTTTTCAATTTTTTTTTTTTTTTTTTGAAAATTTGATTTGGAAAAACTCTAGGGCAAAAAAAGCTCCGAACCTCATGCCTTCCTAAATTTGTGATATTAAAATTTTGATTTTGAAAAATGCCGGGAGAGTTCCAGAACCCCATCCCTTCTCTTCCGAACCCTCGTTCCTATTAAAATTACTGAAGATCATCTAAAATTGCGTTTTGAGAACTTTAATATAAATTTTTTTTCCGGAAGTCTCATCTTTGAACAGCTTCCCCTTACATAACATCCTAAATATGCATCTGTGAACCACTTTTGATGAAGTTAGGGGAAGGGATGAGAGGATTTGAAACTTTTGCACCTTAATGTTTTGAAATCGAAGTTCCAAAACGGCAATTTAAGGACGGCTTATAATCTCATTTTTAAAACTTCATTTTCGAAAAATTTAAAAAGATCTCCAAAACTTGCCCTCTTCTTAATATCACCTAAATTCGCCTAAAATTGTGATTTTTGAATTTAAATTTCGAAAATTCTGGAGCATATAGTCCCCAATTTAATCCCTCATTTTTTAACGTCATCAAAGGTGACCTACAATTACGTTTTTAACGTTCACATGTGCAAAAACTTTCGAAAAACTTACGGTTAAGGCCCTTGAACCTTCCATCCTTCTAACATCACCGACGAAAGTTTAAAATCCCTGTTTTGGAAATTCGGAAATCTCCGGTGGAGAGTTCTGAACCTCATCCTGTCACCTAACGTCATCAAAGGTGACCTATTGCATTTTTAGATGTTCAATTTTGAAAAATATCCGAGGATAACTCTCAAAACTGAACTCCGTTGTTTTAACATCATCGAAGGTCTTCGAAAATGGTGTTTTCGAACTTCCAATGACAAAACATTTGCGGGAGAGAGTCACTGATCCCTTACGTTACAAAATATATCTTGAAATCGCTTTTTTAAAATTTCAATTCCGAAACACTTGCGACGAATTGAACCTTTTTTCTTCCACATATAGTCTAAATTTCCGTTATTAAACTACAATTTCAGAAGAATTTTGGAAACTCACCCCAAATCCCTATTTTTGTACAAACATTATCTTTACAATTAAATTCATATTGCTAATTCTTTTTCTCCTCATTGTGACGAATTCTCCGGACTTCTGTAGCTAGTGATTCCTTTCTAAACTAAAAGCTCAAATCCCCTCTCTCTATATATTGTGTATGTGTGTGTGTGTGTGTGTTTGAAAAAATTTGTGAGGTCGACAAAATCGAAAAATTTGTACTATAAATATACATTAATACGATTTTTAGTTGGGGGCACAAAATCAGATTTTGAAGGGAGCTCAAAATTTGAAGTTACGCTACCGTTTCCCATGAATTTTAAGCTGAACTATCTAAGCATGAATCGAGACTGAAAAGTATATGACGTTGTGAGTAAACAAGATTTCAGTTATTCCAAGCTTTTAAATATTTTAGAAGCTGAGAAGAATGTGTTACAAGAATCGGAAGAATCATTTAACTTTCAATTTGTTCCGGCAGAACTTGACATTCGTTTAATCTTAGCAGAGAATTGATTTGCATAAATCATACGGAGAAACATTTTGCTGCAAAATGAACTCCCTTTTCTTCACCAGGAAAAATAATTCTGTTTTAAGGAATGCTTGTAAGCAATATTAAATATTGTATCGAATTTATATTTAAAAAAAAGGTTCGTAAATATTTCCGTTGAATCATTGAAAGAGAAACAATTTTTCGGTTCATGGGTACAAACTCTGTTGTAAAAAAGAAAAAAAAAATGTTTCTGTTGCCTAAAAAATTATGACCTTCAAACACGACACGTGGATTGTATTTTCGTCGAGGCAATCCAATAATTGAATTCTTCACGAAATTCATGTCAACAGAAATAATTTTAACTTCATCTAGTTAAAAACTATATCCTGTAAGTTATAAAATGAGGACAATTGATGGTGCAGAGGGTTTATTAATTTACCAATGTCACTCTGACAGATTTCCGCTTGAGTATAGATAACTATGAATAGGATCGGTGGTATCCTGAAGGCACTTAAGATGCCTTTCCAACATTTTGAAAATATACTCTATCGTAGGAAGATACTGGAAAATCATCATATCGTTATGCCGATAGCCATGTAGAATGTACACTAATGACCAAAAGTATTGGGACACTTTCAAAAATTCCCATTTTGAAGGATTTCCCGTGAAATAAAAGGCAATTCCTTTGAAACTTTTGTCACATAAAAGGTATATTCTAGCTGTAATTTTCCATCAAAAGTTATATCATCCATGCGTTTAGGGGACCAGCAACAAATTTTGGAAACAAAAATGTTTTTTGATCATCGTTCATCGTAAAAAACTGAGAATAAGCTGTAAATTTCAGAAATTAATGACCCTACTATGTACAATTTTTTTACGTACTTTCAAGAAAATATCACTGATTTTCATAAAGATATAAGCATTTCTTTCAGAACTACGAATTTTATTTGAAGCTTTTTTGCTCAAAACACGCAAAGTTTAAAAATAAAAACTTATCAAACTTTCCGAAAACTTGACAGCATAGAAGAGAAGTATAAAAATAAAATTTGAAATTTAAATGTTGAAAGTTTGATGATATATGAACGTTAAAGCAATTAATTTTCCTCTGCGCATGTGCGAAAGATAGTAATTTATAACTTTCATAATCTAAACCCCTAACTAGATTTTCCAACCTATAATAAAATTTTAGTTCAATATCTTAAAAATTAAAAATGTTATCAGCTATTAATAAGCTAAATTTGAATAGCTCTTGGGATGACTACGAATGGTGAGGGATCGTTCGCAAATAATCTGCTTTATCATGAGTCACACTGAGCTATTGCAAGCAAATGTCGCAAACTTGCGAACAACACCTAACGTGTCGTCGCCTATCCAAGATCTATTCAAATTCGGCTTATTATATCTCTGATGAATTTCAAAATTGTTAAGATATTTAACTGGAATTTTTTTAATGAGTTGGAGAATCTAGTTGGGGTTTGGAGTGTGGAAGTTATAAGTTGCTATCTTTCGCGGATGCGCTGAGAAAAATTAATTGCTTTAAATATCAATATTTTATCCAATTTTCAACATTTTAATTAGAAATTTTAATATTACACTTCTCCTATGTACTGTAAAGTTTTTTGAAAGTTTGGTAAGCTTTGATGGAAAACTTTACGCATTATGAGCCAAAAACACTAAAATAAAATTCGTAGTTCTCAAAGAAATGTTTATATCTTCGTGAATATCAGTGATATTTTCTCGAACGTACGTAAAATAATTGTACACATTAAGGTAACTAATTTTTGAAATTTACAGATTATTCTCAGCTATTTACGATGAACGATGATCAAAAAACATTTTTGTTTCCCACAGTTTGTAGCTGGTCCCCTCAATGCATGGATGATATAATTTTTGATAGAAAATGACAGCTAAAACATACTTTTTATGCGACAGAAGTTACAAAGCAATTGGTCTCTTATTTCTCGAGAAATCCATAAAAATGTGAATTTGTGAAAGTGTCTCAATAATTTTGGTCATGTGTATATGTGGTGAAACTGTCACTTGATGATTTGATGTTATAAGTAGTAATACCGACTGAAAAATATAGTCAATGTAATTTGAGTGTTGTCTTAGTCATTGAAGTAACACTAAAGATAATTCGATTCTCCAGTAGATCGCTCCTCAAGTAGTTAGTTGCACATCGTGCTATGTCAATTTTCCGCTCACTTAGAATTTCTGTATTCAGCTGCTAAACTTTTGGGTTCCTTTTCCAAAATTAGCAAGAAAGCTTATGTAAATCTAAACTGGTGCCCTCATCCAACATAATGAGAAGCTGCCCAGCATAAGTGTCTCCATCTCAAAGGATAAAACAAGAAAGAAAAAAAATAACAATAGAAGTAAATGAAATCTTTCCAGATTGATTCATACTCGGCGAATAACACTGTATAAGATGTGTGGAATTTTTATTCTTTTAACTGAAAATAACGAATCTGTAATTGTTTTTTGAGCACCATTTTCCCAAAATTCCGCATTTCATGTATTTTATGGCAAAATTTTAGCAGCTTTCCTACAGTCGCCTTCAAGAAATTGATTCATTCCTGGGACTAAAACATATCTCATAATGCCCTAGCAAGGGTGCCAATTTGGAGGGAAAGTGGGGGCTCAAGCCCCCCCCCCTTTGAAATTAGAACTTCCTTGCTTTTAGTACTTTTTTCTTTGCAAAAATGTAAAAACATTTCTTCTCCAGCAATCTTTACTAATAATAAAGCTGAAAGTCTCTCTGTCCGGAGGATGTCTGGATGTCTGGATCTCTGTGACGCGCTTGGCGCCTAGACCGTTAGGTCGATTTTCATGAAATTTGGCACAAAGTTAGTTTGTAGCATGGGGGTGTGCACCTCGAAGCGATTTTTCGAAAATTTGACGTGGTTCTTTTTCTATTCTAATTTTAAGAACAAAAATATCATAAGATGGACGAGTAAATTGCGAAATTATCATAACGTGGAACCGTAACATGGGCACAAGCCAATTGGCGAGAAAATTCACCATACATTATTTGCAAATATACAAACGAACCAAAAGATCTTTTAATTTTTCTATTATGGGCAAAGTCGTGCGGGAAACCCTAGTTAATGAATAAGTTATTAAAAATGTCAACTTTTAATACCTCTAATCTGTACTGAAATCGGTTTCTACGGAGAAAATATCCTGCTAAACTATGGGGAAAATATCTGAGCCCCCCCCCCCTTAAAATGTTGCATATGGTTGCTCTTGTACCCTAGTGAACCCGCAACGTACCTTTTTCCTCCACTGCACATTAAACTCAATTTATGAAAATATTTGTAAGCATTCTGCATAGAGAAGGAATGACTTGCTTGCATCTGTGGAAAAAGTTCAAAACTTTAAGTGAAGGCAAAGTTAAAATGAGAGTGTCTTCTTTGTCCCACAAATTCGAGTACTCATTTACGATGAAGGGCTTGAAGATAAATTGTCAGAGTAAAGCCTTACTGGTGTCTCAAACCAGTGTGCACTTCTCATGTGAGAAGTGAGCCTGCTGCTAAAATGGTATGCTATGTAGCTATTTTTGTTTTCGTATACGAGTCAAGCACCTTGTTTTTTTACAGAAATCTATGGTTTCAGTTAACAGACAGAAAAGATTATTGTATTTGTTGTACAGTGTAACACAAAAGCTGTACTTGACAAAATACCAAAAGAAGCTTATTTTCTAAGGACAGGGAAAATAAAACACGTAAGACTATTTTATACAGTTTCGTGATCATTGCTTTCCAAGAATAAAAACTCATTCTATACACTTCGAAACTTATTTCATTTAAAAGAAAAAAAAGTTTTATCGAGGCACTCTTCCCCAAACACACGTAAAATGCAGTTTTAAAAGCAATATACTTTAAAGGCTCTAGCCTGGAAGTTCTAACAGAGGCGTGACTTAAATAAATATTAACAATTTCCAAATAATAGATGTCTTTATGTCGCGACTTCAAAAGATCTGAAGAGTGTTCTCTGAAATGGAAATTGTTAAAAGTTATCTTTGCCCGCAGGATATGTTGCTACTTGGTGTTAAAAGGCACAGAAGGAATGAGTCGTTAGATAGGACGGGAGCTATGACTTTTGAAATAATGCTCACGGTTTTCCCTTATTAACAAGAGAAGTATTAGTAGCTCGAGAACGAATTCATCAATTTCCTATTTCCAGATGTTTCTAAATATGTAATACCGAAGTAAAGGAGTTAGGTAGTGGTTAATAAGTTTGTATTATATTCTTTTAAATAAACGGAATGCTACAGTTGAATTATCAAAGGGCAATTTTATTGTAGTAGACGTATCAGTTGTTTCTCAAGATACCCTACAAAGGCAGCAAATATGTTTGATACGAATTAAGTTGTTTGAAATTCATGAAAAACATGAGCTCTACTTCTATGCAAGGCAATTAAACTGAAGGTTTTCAAAAAAAAAAAAAAGAAATGTTTAGATTAAAAGCAAAATCATTTGAATTGAGTGTGTGTGTGTGTGTGTGTGTGTGTGTGTGTGATGTCTTGAATTCAAATTATTATTTCCGCAATCACGAATTGCGATAGAACTTTACTCGTTGGGTTAATTGTTCTTACAAATGGAATGGAATTGAAATGGAAGCGAAATTTGCACTCGTCATATTATGACTGGTGATTTTCTAGAATAGGTAATACGAGGCCTGACCATTAAAAAAGAGAAAGGGTTATTAGTTTGATGATAAAGATAAATATTTTATGTCCGACATCCGCTAGTACACGTAGTAAGATTATTTACAGCGTATGGTGATATGTATTTTTTAGTTCTTCTCAATCTTAAATGATGGCAATTAGTAATCTGGAAATTTCGTATTTAGATTTTTACTTTTTTCTATATCTAATATATAGAAGAAAGTATTGGATTCATGCAAATTTTCGAATTTCGAAGGATTCGAACGTTTTGAGGTGTGCTGAGTCCATTTCGACATTTTTGGAAAATGTCTGTGTGTCTGTGTTCTGTGTGTGTCCGTGTGTCCGTGTCCGTGAGTGTGGTGTCACGTATGTGTGTGACCAGTATTTTGTGGCCGCTCTACAGAAAAAACTACAGCATGAAATCGAACGACATTTGGTACACGTATGTGCCCCTATGTGAACTTGTGCCCATTGGGTTTTGGCGCGAATTCCTCCAAGGGGGGTGGAGCAATGGGACTTTTTTGAGTTTTGCGTGACTGCAATTCCCCAGGAAGTAACTGGCAGAATCAAATAAAATTTGGTCCAAATGTTGCTCCTAATAGGTACAGGTGCTGATTCAATTTTGGTGTCAATAGCTCAAACGGGGATGGAGCTATAGAACGTTTTTTGTCGTCAATTGTGATTGCTGTATCTCAAGAAATAATGAACGTAATCAAACAAATATTTATCGACAAGTAGCCCTTAGAGGGTATAAGAAATGATTCTATTTTGGCGTCAACAGGGGGTGGCGCAATCGCACGTTCTTTTTTTTTTCATTGTGAGTGCCATATCTCAAGAAGTAATGCTACGCTCTGGTTGAAATTTGGAATAAATATGAATCCATATGTAAACAGGCGTTGGTTCAATTTTGGCGCTAATTGCTCCATGGAGGGCTGATTTTTTTTATTTGTGTGAATAAAAATAGCTCTATAAGTGCAACAATAAGAAAGATAAATCGTAATAGACTGCCTTCTGCGCATATCTCGTGATTTTAACTGCATGGAAACGATCGGACATATTATCTCAATGATTTAAAATTTTTAACTGTTGCCACCTTGTGTTTGTTAACAAATAAATGTTTGTAGTTATTTTATGCAATGCTTTTAAAATAATTTTTAATTTTCATTCTTTGCTTTGCTTTTGAGATAAATCAGGAATTGGGATGGTCGTCAAGTTTTAGCATGTGTAATTTTGTTTTTGTTGGGAATACTGCTTCCTCGTTAAGCATGGGGAGGGACCAGAATTATGAGAAAGATATAGAAGAAAGTTTTGTGATGGCCACAACATACTAGTTTTCATTTTGTAAAAGCTCATTTAGCTTAACTATTTCACTTTGCACCACATTCCCCAACAGTTTTCATTAAAACTGTAATGGCATTATAGATTTTTCAAAAAATATTTAACTAAGAAGACAGCGGCATCTTCCTGAGATAGCAATACATTTGTATCTATCATAAGTATTGAAATATTTTTTTTTTTAATTTGCATACAAAACAACATGCTTTATTTAATACGTGTTTTAAAACATTACTTTGTTTTCTATATCTTTTAAAAAACAAAGTAAGAATTCCATGTATGAAAGTAAGAAAAAACAAACAAATCAAGATATATTTATTGGAATTCAGTTCTACAATATTTTCCAAAACCCAAAAATAAAACAATTCCTTTTCTACAGCATACAGTTTTCTTTATTTTCGGTATAATTCATTTCATGCAATAAATGTGTTCAAAAATCATTTTCAAGTTCCTAATATTTTGGCTGATGGATATCCTTTTATATCTTAGTTAAGTCATAACATGATAGAGCGGGAGGATTAATTTCCTGACTGTTGACAAACTGCCGCCGTCGATGTAATTTAAGACAATCGATAAGCGAGTGTTCATTCCGCCAAGTTAGGCCGTGAGCATTTTTTGTATTTTCGTGTTAGTTCTGCAGAACTTTACCAGGATTGGAGTTACGTTAAAAAAGTTAGGAATGAAATAAATTAGAGCAATAGAGTCCAAAATTTATGAACGATCTATTCCGTGAAGTTGGATAAAAATTTATTTAGAATGAATCAAACTCGACATCGCGCTAAAAGTAATATTATTCTAATTATACTATTGTTCTTAAGTCTACGATTGAGGACTTTGATGCAAGACCCAGTTTAGTCTAAACTTTTTTACCCGACTGCACGTGCGCGACGCAAAAGGAGGGTAATGTGTTTATCAGCCTATGTATCTATGTATGTCCGTTCCTATGTGGCGTCTACAGGCTAAGCGATTTGAGCAGTTTTGGTAATTCTTACGTCAATCGATTTGTATTAACCTTGGGAGTGTCACTAAACACATGACAGTAATCAAACGTACCATTTGAAAAACCAGTTGTCATTTTGTCAGTTTGGGATCGGCGCACGCTAGGGGTTGCGCACTGTGTTGCACGCTACGTGCGTGCGACACAGCAGGTAGTTTTCACTGCATGAACTTTTTATTTACTAAGTCTACTAATTGGGGTTTCAGTGGCCGAGTGGAATAAGCGTTTGCTTCTCCCACTTGAAACGGTGAGTAAAGACATCTTTGCTGCGGATGTACTTTCCTCTCTCTCTGATGTAAATTCTTTCATGTGTTCTTTATTACCCGACTGCGCGTTCGCGACGAAAAGGAAGGTAATGTGTTTATCAGTCTATGTATGTATGTCTGTTTTTATGTGGCTTTCTAGGGGCTAAACGGCTTGGTCAATTTCGGCAATTTTTACGTCAATCGATTTGTCTTAACCTTGGGAGTGTCACTAAACACATCACAGTAATCAAAATTCAATATATCAAGAACCAGTTGCCATATTTTGTCAGTTCGGGATCGGCGCACGTTTGCTGTTGCACACTGTGTTGCACGCTACCTGCGTGCGACAAATGCAGTTAGTTTTCGCTGCCTGAATTTTTTATTTACTGAGTCTACTAATTGGGATCTCAGTGGCCGAGTGGTCTAAGCGATTACTTCTCCCACTTGAAGCGGTGTGTCAAGACACCCTCGCTCCGGAAGTACTTACCCCTCTTTCTGATCTTTTCCCCTCTTTCATGTGTTCTTTATTTGTATTCTGTTCTGTAATAAAACGAATATTATGCGTAACGAATGCAAGACACCCAGATTGTAGTCCTCATCAAAATAAACCCGTGCAATAAGCACCAAAAGAAAGAAAGTCTACTAATTCAATTTTCATCTCTAACATGTTGCATTTGTTTTTGTCTTGATTCAAGGGACTGAGTTTCGCGACGTGTACTTTCTCGACAGGCGTTTTTAGTTTTGCGAGAAAGATTTGATTGACGGGACGTTTCCGATTTCGCTTCAGCATGAGTTATACAGGCTGTTTATATAACTGTGCTGTGGTTGACTTAAGTTCGCCCATTTTTGCCGAAGGTCAAGCACATGTCGCTTTAAGCGGAGTTAGGTCCCTAGAGGGACTAATCATCAGTAGTTTAGACCACCTTAAGTTACTTAATAGACCTCACGATACAAACTCTCTCAATGAAATGACAGGACTGCGAAATGTACCATATCATAATCATAATAACTAAGTCAATGAAAATTAATTAAAAAGTGTCAAATAAAAAATTATTAAATAAAAACAAAAAACCCGACTGCGTAAAAACCAAAAAAACTAAAAAGAAAAATGTATAAGCAAAGTAGTTTAGAATTTAATGTTATTAAGTACTACTGAATAACTACACCGTTGAAATAGTTTTATAACCGTACACAGATAAGACAAATCATAAATTCGAAATCAGAATAGAAGGATCAACAGTCTAGGCTCATTCAAATTTTACGGGATTCCTTGAATCTGAAAGGAATGGGCCCCGACTGTTGATCCTTTTATTCTGCTCTTGAATTTTTGATTTGTCTTATCTGTGTACGGTTACATAAAACTATTTCAACGGTGTAGTTATTCAGTAGTACTTAATAACATTCTAAACTACTGGGCTTATACATTTTTTTTTTAGTTTTTTATGGTTTTTACGAAAGTCGGGTTATTTGTTTTTATTTAATAATTTCTTATCTTTTTTTAACTAGTTTTTGCGTGTAGAGAATGTAGATGTTCCAATTGGTGCAATAACGGGACACAAAAGTAAGATCAACCTCTAATTTCTGGTAAATAATGTTTTTTTTTGGGGAGGGGGAGATATTAGCCTACCGGACACTGATGTATTTTTTGGTCTTACCACAAATGAGTGAGTCTAGAATTTCTTGGTTCTTGCATCAAGGCCCTCAATTGTGTTTTTCAGATTTAGGTAACGAAAAATTGCCGACAAAGTCTTCGCCATTCCCTTAAAGTCACTAAAAATGATTAAAATTTCAGTTTTTGAAATTTTTGTAGAAAAGCTCCGTAACCCTTTTATCTGCACTATAGCCTAAAGTTTATTTCAGAATTTTTTTTCCAGAGGGAACTAGTGTTTCCCCCAGACCAAAAAAGGAGCAGTGCGCTTTAAGATAAAAGGGTACTTTTTAAGAAGTTTTGTAAAACAAAATAGGTGCTTCTTTTACTTTTGGTTTTCTAGGTACATAAAAAGTTCAACCGCTTTGGAAAGTTATTTTTGAAATATTGAAAAGCTTTTTGATGCTCAGTTTTAAAGATAATGCAAAAAAAATCAGATAGATTCGACTCAGATTCTTGTGGATAAGTTATTAAAACGAGAGAGTAACGTTTCAAGGACATGATTCTTTTAAGGGGTAAGAAGGGTTGATCAAGTTAAGGGTCAAAGGTTAGCTTAAAAGAGGAAGGGCACGGCACCCTCCTAAAAAATCTTGGGGTGAAACATTCGGAAAACCTGTCCCCTTTCTTTTTAATGTTTTCAAACATAATATAAGATTATGTTTTTAAAATTTCAATGTCGAAAAATTCCGCAGGAGAGTCACCGGACTCCCTACAGTAACTAAATGTAGTTTGAAAATGGGTAGAGTATACTTCGATTTTTAAATGCTTCCAAATAAGATCACTGAGCCTCTTCCTCTCTCAAACGTGACTAATGATAAATAGTTTTGCGTTTTTTAATAGTTCAAAGTCCAAACGTTTTCGTAGAGAGCTCTCGATGCTTCCCTGTTCCTGTTCTATTAATTTTACCAAGGGCAACCTAAAATTTCATTTGTAGAACTTCCCATCTCGGAGAATTTCTGGAAAGAGCCCTCGACATTCTATTGTTTACAAAGATAGACTAAAATTGACTTCAATTTTGAAAAAAAGAATAAAGAACTTAAGAAAACAAAATCGTGGGGAACTCCTTCTTTTCCCTCTCTTCAACGTTACCGAAAATTTTAAAATTTAGGTTTTGGACATCAATTTTGAAAATATCGCTTAGAAGGGAGCTATAAAACCCCTTCTCCTGATTCTTTTCTCCTTATGCCTATATACATCAATCGATTTCGAAAATGTTCCGGTAGAATTTACCCGATTCCTCTCTTTCCTGGTGCCTTCCTATGTTGTCAGTATAGAAGCCTAAGCATGTGCCTTTTCAGACTTATAACCATAAGTATCCTTCATTGAATGTTCATAAAAAATGTATCAGTGTTAGCTTCATTTTACGTTTCACAATTTTCTTTTTTTAGAACTTTAAAACTTGATTTAGAAACTTAGAAGAAAATAGGAACTAGAGGTTCTTTAATGTCTTTGCTCGACTACCGGTAGGTACTAGTTAATTTAACTTTTTTAATTAACAGAGGTGGGCCAAAATACTCTTTTGCCGACTGGACCAAGGTCAGCCAGTCCGCCCCAGGCTGCGGCTATCATTGACACTGCATCATAAACAGGAGCGCCGTCGATGGTGTGATCAGCGACGAACCTGGGTGTACCCATGGCGAGTCGTCATTTTTTCTGATGAATCCAGGTTCTGCTTCAACATCATGATGGTCGCATCTGTGTTTGTCGGCGTCTTGGTGAACGCACACTGACAGCGTGCATTCGCATCGTCATTCTGGCCTATCCCCTGGCGTGATGATATGGGGTGCTATTGGATACACATCTCGGTCACCTCTTGTTCGCATTGACGGCACTATGAACAGTCGGCTTTACATTTCTGATTTGTTACGACCCGTGGCCTTACCCTTTATTCGAGCCCTGCGAAACTCAACGTTTCAGCAGGATAAGGCACGACAGCATGTGGCCGGTATTGTGCAGATTTTCCTTGATGCGGAAAATATTCAACTGATGCCCTGGCCAGCACGTTCTCCAGATCTCTCACCAATTTAAAACGTCTGGTCAATGGTTGCTGAACAACTGACTCGTCAGCAAACGCCAGCCACTATGGTCGATGAACTGTGGCATCGTGTTGAAAGTGCATGGGTGTCCGTACCTGCACATGCAATGCAATATCTGTATAACTCAATGTCCAGACATATATAAGCGCTGTTATTTCTGCCACAGGTGGTAGTTTTTAGTACTAATTTCTCTCAGGATCTCTTCACTCAAATTTCATGAAAATTTAATCATTTGTTATTTCCAGCATAATACATGTGTCCAATAAATATCATTTTGTTATCTGCATTTCTTCTTGGTGTAGCAATTTTAATGGCCAGTAGTGTATATTAGTTTGATGACACTTTCAGCTTCAGTGAGATGACATCTGCCTCCAGCTCGGTTATTCACTATTCCAGACTGATGAGTTCTACCAGGAACGAAACTAGTCTCTGGATGTGATAACCAGGCTGTCTGGTATATCGCATGTAATAAAGATACGGTTATTATGACCGACTTGCGCCCTCACACTTACCATCAAGATTATATTTACTGCTTTTACCGTTATGGAACTTTTATTTCTTATCACTCATAAATGATGAGAATGGGGTCGTTTCCAAAATTTTAAAAGTATTTTTTCTGAAAGAACATAGGATCTGACCATTTTTAAATAATTTGTTTAAGTTTAATATTTTTAAAAAATTACTTAAATCGGTGCGCTTTCATGGTTTACGCTTCTGCCTATGACATCTGCTTCTGCAAATGCCATTCACAGAGCAAAATATTTAATTCGTATGTACTCGCCAACTCACGTGTATTGGCAACGATATGGTTGATAGCAAGCGTAGAGCGCAATTTTAATTTGCTTATTGATTATCATAACGTGGAAACGCAGTAGAAAGATGCGCCAAAGAGCATCATTTGTGACGTCATCAAGACCAAGCCTTGTTTGAAAGATTGGACTATTTAAAAAATTAATTTAAAAATAACTGTAGGGAAAATGAAAGTATTTTCTGGGTCCATATTTTTTTTTTTTTTTTTTTGGCGTCCTATCATTTTATTTTTTCACCGTCACCCTCCTCACCATCACCGTCAACCGACTCCTCACGATGCTGCTCCTATAGCGAAAGCCGTCTCCAGGTTGCATTCATGTCCTACACACACGCACATACATACACAACTACACACACACACGCACGCACACATACATACGCACGCACACATACATACGCACACACACAAACACATACACACGCACAAACACATACACACATACACCTGCACACACATACACAGACACATACACACACACAAACACATACACACACGCATACATACAGACACCTACACATACACACACACAAAAACATACATACACACACAAAAACAAAAACATCATACACACACATACACACCACCCGCACACACACATTCATACACACAACTACCCACACACTTATGCCAGCACACAGACACAAAAACACATGCCTACACACACATACACATACCCCCTACACACAAACCCAGCCGTAGGTGGAGTTTGGTCTTTGGGGGACCAGGCCCGTCCCTATGCTGGTCCCAAGCCCGGGTAAATGGGGAGGGTTTTGCGATGGTGTAGCATCCACGCATGTAAAACTACCACTCTTTACTTACGCTTGAGCAGATCTGTATCTGCCCAGTGGCTATCGACTGGAACAGTGAGTAGGCAATGGGCACCACCGGAGTCAGGTCTGTACCTGGGTCCACGGTGTCTAGAGTCGTAAGTGGCTTAGATTTCGTTCCCGTATGAGTAAGGGGGCCCCGGCCGAAAGGTCCGTACTCTGGAAGCCCCAGTTGGCATAGCAGAGCGGGGTTCCCTATTGTGTACCCCTACACACACTCGTGATTGCGAAAAACATAATTTGAATTCAAGATGTCAAAATTCAAATTAATTTTTTTTACTTATTCTATCAATTTCAGTGACGAAAAGTACTACTTTTGACTGAAGGGAACAACCCCATTGGTAATCTGGTAATTTTCAATTGAGGAGAAGTTTTACTAATTACCTGGTTCCTGGTACCGAACTTTCCTTGAAAAAACTTAGTTTGACATTAAAAACATATTTAATGTAAAATTCACGTGAAAAAAAAGTGATTTGGAACCATGACGACGAAAATTAATATCCCTAAAATAATATTAAAAGCAACGAGCTTAACTTATCTTCAAAGGAACATCAACTGCAATTAAGTGAGGATAATAAGCAATTCGTAATTTTTGGTTACATCAAAATTTGAAACATCGTCAAAATTCGAACTGAAACTCTTTGTAGGAATCATTATAACGTGGAATTTTTGGCGCGTTTCCAAAACGTTTTGCTAAATTTGTCAAAACAGACCCCCTATCTGCTTGTCAAACGCTGCTAAAAACAGTAGCTGAGATTTAAACTAAATGTTTTTTAATTTTTAACCAAACCAAACCATTATAACAAGACCAAAAGTGCCATTAAAATGTAAATTACTTCACCAAATGATAAAAGTAAAATGATTTTTCAAATAGATATGAAAAATAATTGAAATGCCATTAAAAATAAAAGTAAAGTTTGAGGAGGAAAAATGGCAACCGCCCTTTTGGAAAAGTGAAATATTTTCACAAATTTGGCATGTTTTACGTTATAATAATTCCACTGACTCTTCCAATTCATACAAGAGTTCAAGCGCTAAAAATCACTTGACGTTAAATCCCGGTTATCACAAATTTGCCATTTTAACTGCGCTTGCACACGGACTTTGCTGATTTCAAAACTCTTGCTCAAAATAATTAAAAACATTTTAAATTTGTTAATAAATATGAGATAACAACAGATAAAAATTAGAAATTACAAAGTTTTCTTTGATTTAGTTTTTACGCCTCGGTAAAGAATGAATTTTGCGTCTTAATTATTAATGGATTCGGAGTCTAATTTTTCTATCAGACAAAGGCCCTTTTCAGGGCCAAATTTTTAACCTCAGAAGAGCGTACTCGAATTGCCGCATCACTTCTAATACAAAGTCGAACCCTCAACGTAAATACAAATGTATAATACTAAACTGTTTACATATAACGTAAAATATCCGAAAAAGACGGTTATCTGTAATATTCCAATCATTTCTGAAGTACATAACGTGTTTTACGTTTACGTTAAATAAATATTTCCAAACCAATAAATATTGAAGTGTCACTTTCTCTTTTCTTTATAAAGATTATCAGTTATTCATATCCGTAGTTTCATATAATGTATCCCGAAATCGCTGTGAAAATATTCTAATCGCATTCATTATATTGTTGGGACTCTAGCTCAGCCTAAATATAAACAAGCAACACGAAATCTTAAAACAGAAGCCCAAAAAGCTAAGTCCGTGCGCAAGCGCAGTTGAAATGGCAAATTTGTGATAACCGGGATTTAAAGTCTAGTCTAAAAATCACGGTGCAGCTTCAATATAATCCCCTGTATGGCAGCATTTATTAGAGGTATTTTTCTTTGCAAATCCAAACAAAGAGATCGGAAACATTTATTCACATAGGGTCACTAATAAATCAGCAGGGTTACCAAAATAAAATTATTTACGCCAAAAAATGAGACGACCGCGCCACATTCCCAATTATCGAAATATCTTATTATTTTTGTTTTTTGACTACTTTTTTGTTTATTACTCGCCGTGTGCGCTGCTTGTGTCAATCACATTTAAGTCCTGCATTTGGTATAACTTTGATATACACCCCCAAAAATTACGCGCCAAATCTGGCATTTCCTACGGACTTTTTAGGGTTGCTGTTTCTTATTTTGGTGTTGCCAATTTAGGTTTTTTCAGCTTTTAGGTTTTTGCTGTTGCCAAATTAAGTATTTTCTTGTATTTTGTACCATTTTTTGAGTTTTTTTTTAAAGTTTTGTGGCAACAATTTTTGTGGCAACAAAGTTTTGTGTCAACAAAAACAAAAAAAGTCGCCAAATTACCGATTTGGGGGGGTATATCAAAGTAGTTCCCTGCATTTCTATTATTATTAGATAAAAGTCTTTTCAAAAGTTTTTATGGTGAATTTTATGCATTTTTGGCAAGGCATCAAAAACTGTCACCAACCCAGGGATTATACTAAAGCTGTTCCAAAATTATTTATTTACCTATAAATTTGAATGGAAAGTGATTAAAAAACAATAGTTTTCATGAAGTAATTGTTACGATAGTAAATTTCAGTAAAAGACAAAAACTAAAGCATCAAGTTTTAATGATATGCCATATTTGCAATATAGCTACTCATGATTTCCATAAGCGAAAAATTTAAAAACTGGAAATTAATTTAAATTTCAAAAAGTAAATGTATTTTAGTCGATGCAAATATTTGTGAAATCTTTGGAAAATGGAGATTTTTCTTATTATAATCTCATGGGAAAATTAAGAATTCTTATGTTTTTCTTTTTCACTGAAACCTGATTATTTTCTTCAAATGGTTTGGTAATCTTTACTTGGCTGTGAATAATTTATAGCATTTTAATCTTGGGAAGCTTCAACCTTACTCAGAATAACTGCATCACTCTTCTTCAGGGGCGGTCCTCCTCCTGCGACGTCTAGATCTTCGTCTGCCGGATGATCTTTTCCTTCGCCCGGTGGATCGCTTACGGGACCTTCTTCGCCCCCCGGATCGTCGTCGTCTTCGACTAGACCTTGCTGCAGATCTACGACGCCTACTTGTCCCACAGGGTCTTTCGCCCACTTTGTAGTTACCTCCTTCTCTTGTAAGAAGTCCGCTTTCAATCGCATTTTTCACGAACATCTTCAGTTCCATACTTTCTGACTTCATATCAAGGTTATAGTTTGAGTGAAGGTATTTTTTGATCTCAGAAAGAGTTGAACCAGTTTGTCCTTGCAGTTTTCCAACAGAGTTCATCACCAGATGTCCGATACTTTTCAATGAGACTACCCGCTCTTGGGTTTTAGAATTGAAATTTATTTTTTTCTGTTAGTATTATTAATTTTTGAAGTTGGTTTAAAATTATTATGCGTTAGATGTATATTTTAAGGGAATTTAGACTCAGCAAATAAATCTTAAAACAATTTAGAACAAGCCAACCTATTTAACAAGGCGATGGATTTCAAATGAATACATCATTCGATTATGGTTATTCTCGCACAAGCATATTGATCATTAAACAAAATGCAAATTTCTGTTTAATTTATTCCAACGTAAACAAAGGCTTAGATTCATTTATTAACTTAAATTTTGCAAATTATATCAAATACTAGTACACTGTTGCTTAATAAAGAATAAATACCTTTGTGCTGAAAAATTAAAATGTCAGTAATCCAACGTTATTAAGCACAAAACTTGCAAATGATTGCAGACACGTGTTTCGCTTTTCTCGGATGACTTTTCATCCAAAAGCTCACACTTCTTTGCATTGTAAAAGGTGTTCTTTGTAACACCGAAACACGTGTCTGCAATCATTTGCAAGTTTTGTGCTTAATAACATTGGATTACTGACATTTTAACATTTTAATTTTAACACTGTTGCTTGTACGAATTTCCTCTTATTTGAGACATTGAAAGCAAAACTGGAGTAACACAATTTTTTGAAATTTGTATTTACACAATCAGCTACAATTTTAAAACCTTTTCCGGGGGAGGACCACCGGACCCCCTTTTCTTCGCAAATGTTACTATTGCGGCTGTTTAGGGTCATATTGTTAATTCTTCTTTTCCACTTACATAACGCAAATATCCTGGTGTTTGTGCTCATATGCTAGTAATAAAACATTCCCCCTTCCCCTCAAGGAAAAGGTTGGACTCTCCCTCGCTGAATATATAACCGAATGAGTTAAGCGGCCCCTGCAAGCTCCCCCTCCCTCCCCTGACTCTTTAGTTTTTTTTTTTTTTTTTTTTTTTTGACAACGCATCGGTTTTGTTAAAATATGCTTTCATTTGCTTCAACAAAAGTAGGAGACAGTAAGAAATTAAAATTTTTATGAACTCAGTCCGTCCTAAGACAAGATTCTGGTTTCGCCACGGTTTGAAAACACTCACTTTTCGTGTAAAGATGCATAATTGTATATAAGTTAGAACATTTATAACAAGTTTTTATTCTCAAAAATGTTAAGACAGTTATTTTAAATGTAAGCTGGTAGTGAAATAGTGAACAGAAAGAACATATTTGAGATTTAATCTGTATCTTTAGAAGGGAAAACACGATGTAATCATGTCATTTCTATGAAAATCTGCGTTGCACTCTAAAACTGATTTCGAATGAGATTTATTTTGGAGAGAAGACTATTTCGTTTCGCTTGATTGCAACATATTTGCATTCACTGCGTAAAATATTCATCAAGTTCTTTTTGTAGAAATACGTTTTTGCTTATCCTCTCTCTTTATTTGCATGCTTTTGCATGCAAACTTCTCTTTGAAATGATTTCAGTTCATGGACTAACTACGAGATGAATTCAAAAATGAGCCACTAAATTGCAAGCAATTCAATGCTCGTTGTTTTGATTTTATTGAAACGCTCGAAAATTAATGAGAGAGAAATCTCATATCAGGAAGTGAGAAGCAAAGGGATGTAAGTGAAAAAGTTTAAAATTTGGAGATAACCTGTACAGAGGATAGGAGTACCTCTCTTCTGCTTTGAGGCAAGAAATAGTACCAGTAGCCCAAGTAAGAGCTGCTGTACAGCATGGTTTAGAAAAATATTTTAATGAAAGCCTACCTAGGATCTGAACTTTAAACGTGATTTACTCGAAACTTTAAAAATGTCCACTTACATCCCTTTGCTTCTCACTGCCTCATATGTGATAGTTGGAACCCTTCTCAATCGATTGAAGGATTTATAGGTTGAATCTTCGTAAGGAAGTTCTTGTTTTTATCAACTGTTATTATTAATTTAGCATAGTATTTTTAAACTTTATAACGATAAAGGAATTGTTTCAGATTTATTCAGTTTTGAGAATAATTAAGAGTTTATAAAACCGTCTCTTTAAACAGGAAGAGACATTCAACCTGTAGTAGCGGTGATTTTTGAGGTTGTCAAGACAAGTGTTGTCACAAAATCACAGACCCAAGACCTCGGAAACAATACTACATCTTTGCAGTATCTCGATGGGAAGTCGTTTCTTCCAGCACCGTCTGAACCGTCTTCCTAATGAATTTCATACAGTATACTCGCAAAAAAAAAAAAAAAAAAATCACGATACTTTCAAGGATATTATTACTGTGGAGGAGCGCTGACTGTATTGAGAAAGTTTTTAAGCCAATTCTACAGAAAAGCTAAGGAGCGCAGCGTTAATTGATTGCTGACTTTTTTTTAAGCTGTTAAACTTCAGTAGTTTGGATTTTATAGAACTGGCCACATTTTTGGAATTATTATTATTGGCCACACGCATGCCACCATACTTTTTTTAGGATTTTTTTTTTTGTACTGGACAGGAACTGCCACTTTCAACCTTTTAAAGTACACTCTTGAATTTCTCCTCTATTTGCTTTTTTTTGAGAGGGAGAGAAAGATAAAGCAGCTAACCTGCAATGAGCTGCCGAACATCGGGGGTCATTTCTGTTAGAATAGATTAATCAGTACACATAATTGCCTCGGAAGTTATCGCTCCCAAACTCCCTTGCATTTTCCATAGATTGTCTGATATACGTTCACGGTAAGATTTATTTTTGATTCATTTTTCTTCAAAGAAGATAATGGTTACTTGTTTAAACTTGAGATTTCAATACAATGACATACTGCAGACATTTGTGGCGCACGAACTACATAAAAAGCAGTACCTTGCATTTACAGTTTTACACAAGATGGAACGACCTCGCGTGTCGCAATATCCAAAAAAAAAATTTCGCTCCAATACTGAATAATTATGCTGTTAGAGATCTTTGTAGTCTATCGAGCGTTCACTGGATTTGACTCGGAGAAGTTTCTACTTCGGAACTAATTAAGCATTACCCGTCATGGCGTCTGTTCACTGATGTGAAGAACGCTACCACATTCTGTATCCAAAATATCTCATCAAACCAGTTAGGAACTGTTGTTTAGCACTCTGGCAATCGCATGCAAAAGCGACAAACCTATGTGATCAGTGATCTTCTGCCTCATCTAGGATACTATTAAAAATCTCTCAGTGTGACATATTTCATCACAGTTTGGGTCAATTTTCTGTATACAGTGTTCTTTTTATTTTCTTTTGCAAAACGATTTATCCATTTCCCTAGATTTCAACCTAAAACCATTCAATAAGATCTCATATTATGCATTGTGCGGTCTGTTGTTTGGTTACAATTACTGTTTTTCCGCTTTCGAGCTAGGATTTGCATAAAACTGTGTGCAAAAGTGAATCGCAATAGGAAAAGGCCCTTATTAAGAGAGCTCTAAGCATGTAAAGTCTTTTAAATAATTCTAGAAAATAGACTATTCATAGGAAGAAAAAGATGAAAATTAATATCTGAAACATAATTGTTATCATTGTTATTTTTGTCTTTCTTAGCAAAAAGTAAAGTCTTTTACTAGACCAGTGATTCTTAACCTGTAGGACTCATCCCGTATGGGGGGCACGCGTACATTCGAGGGGGGGGGGGGCGCGAAAATATACAAATGAAAATATTATTTTAAAAAATTGATTAACTGACTGAAAGGAAAAAAAAAAGACATACAAATAGAAAAGAAAATGCATTACAACATATTCAATAATTATCGTATTAAAGTAAACAACTTCTGAAATCAAAGCTTACTTAGCAAAAACAAACCAAATTAAAAAGAAATTTCGTAATTATTAGCGACATCCTTGTGCCTGTCTTGAAGAACAAAGTTTTTCGAAGGAAAGTTTAATATTAGAACTAGCCACTCTCAGTTCTGTTTTATATTAAGCCGAGATCTATATTTTGTTTTCAAAGAATCCACGGCAGTAAATCCAATTTCACAAAAGTAGGATGTTGAAAATGGTAATAGAATACGAAATGCGCTGGTT
Organism: Uloborus diversus; assembly: GCF_026930045.1. Taxonomy (NCBI): domain Eukaryota; kingdom Metazoa; phylum Arthropoda; class Arachnida; order Araneae; family Uloboridae; genus Uloborus; species Uloborus diversus. Next base: position 130,958,339 of record NC_072731.1, read on the forward strand.
TTTAGTGCAGAAAAAGAATCATCTACTCATGACCAAAATTCAAATTGTGATTTATTATTAAATGGTCTTTTGATTTCTCCACTTGTTGTAATGTATATGAATTTTTCTTCCTCATCTATGGAGAGTCCTCCGGAAATCTTATGAAAAGGATCTCTAACCCACTCGAAACTTGCTATCAGTTTGTCGTCAACAAAAAGATTACTTTTTAAAATTATTTCCCAGCATGGCTAAATGATTTTCAATGGTAACAAAAACAACTTTTACATCTTCTTCTTCAGCTTTTTATATTTTAGTTCTATTAGAGGTTGGTAATAAACCTCATCTGGTCCTAGATTGCTTCCAATTTATTTGTATACAGTTCTTTAATCCCAGCTATATTAACTACAGCTATCCCAACTAGCTTCAGTTGCAAATTTTGACTGTGCCCTCGTTTTGACAGGAGGGGGGGGGGGGGGGGCGGGAGCTCCCATCAGTTTTCAAAGAAGAGTGCAGAGCTTAAAAGGTTGAGGACCCCTGTACTAGCCGTTAACTCGCGGATATCACAAGTTTGCCACAACAACTGCGATTGCACATGAATTTAGCTCATTTCAAAAACCTTGCTTAAATCAGTTACAAACATTTTATCTGTTAACAAACTGCTGCGAAGGACGAATATCCACACTATCACACTTATATTTCATACCTTTTTAAAACACATTATGTGTTATGTTTGTGTTAAATGCATTAATTTAGAAAAAAAATAAATCGATAAATATTGAAGTGCTATTTTTCACTTTCAATTACCAAGTATACCATTTAGATGTATACATAAATACGATGTATCCATATTCATATGCGTATTATGTCACGTAATCGCTGTGAAAATATTCTAATCGTAATCAATAATTTGTTGCTCTGCTTAAATATAAACAAACAAAATGGAATCTTAAAACAGAAAGCCCAATGACCGAAGTTCGCGCGCAAGAGCAGTTCTTGTAGCAAATTTGTGATATCCGAGATTTAACGTGTAGTAAGTCCTTGTCTAGTGGAGAATCTTCCTTGTGAAGCAAAGGGCGTTTACTGCGTTTCAATAATATACATAGTTTGGGGTCCATATCATGTTTTTTAATATCTACTTAGAAATTTTTATGAAATGTGACCTTCTTATTTAAATTTTATTTTTGTGACACACATTTAAGCTGTTAAATCAGTCTTCTTCACATAAAAAGGAATTATCTTGAACTAGCCGATCATCTTTTCTAACATACTTTGAACCTTTATGTACATATTGAGCTAACATGTTACAAAACTGAAAGAGGAAATACATTTATTTTAAATTTTCAAGCATATTGCCATTAAAATTAGGGACTTAACTTTTAAAACCCTGAATGAAAAAACCTATTTTGTATCAAGTTACTTTTGTACTTATTTTGTATCAAGTACAAAGAGTTACTTTTTTTGTCGAAAAAAGTAAACATTATTCAGCATGAACATTTATTCTGCATGAACGTTTATGAACAAATGTTTCAGGTTTGAAAAATTTATTCAGCTTTTCATAGTTCACAAAAGAGCTTGGGGGGGGGGGGGGGTTAAAACTTATGAAACACATTTTAGACCATTTCCAATTCTTCTGAGATATAAATCAAAACGGCTAAACTAAGTCATTTTAAAAATATTTTCAGCATCTGATGATTGAAGAAGATTACGGTAGAACCTGAATTCGCCTCTGCAATAGCACTTTGCAATTCTTTCTAATATTTCTCCAGCAAAATTGATCCTGCATTATTTACTAAACGACTTTTGTTGTGACTTAGACAGTTCTCCTCTTGTATTTAAAAAATGGCGTCATAAGCAGTAATATTTTTAGCCGGGTTTTGTTTAAGTTTTGTAGCTACGTTTTGTTTTAGTATACATACTGTCATTTATTTCTGCAGAATCATTTTTTAAGCAACTGAACTTAATAAAATGTTTTGCATTAACGGCGTTTTGTACAACTTCTGACAATAAATTTTGATGAATAGTCCTGTGACATTAACGTAGATGAATTATTTACGAAAACTACCTTACTGTCCTTCCAAATAATCACCTCCCATAGCTATGCACCTCTGAGATTTGCTATACATGTCTTGGAAACTTTGCAAGACATCTTCTTTTGGGATCGAAGTAACCCTTTTTTCTAATTTCTTATCCTTCTTAACTGTTGGGAATTAATAATCTAGAATTTTTGTATTTAGATGAAATTTTGCTGTTTCAGTTAATCTATGTAGGCGTTTTTTCCCTGAAGAAATGTAATTCTACAACCCCCCCCCCCAACCGCTTTTTTATGTAAAGAGTATGCTTGAGCTAAGCGCTAAAAAATATTCATAAAATCAAACCGCATACTATTTGCAACTATGACGACGAAAAGTTCACTCTATTAATAATAATTTTTAAAAAACCTTCGTCGTGGTAATCTGAAAGATCACAGCGATATCAACTTTGGTTAAGTGAAGATAATAAGGTATTCGTGATTGCAGTGAACAATTGCGTACGATCCTAGAGAGCAAAATACTCTAGGTTTTCTTTCTTTCGCATTAAAAGCACTTAATAGAGGAACCGAAGAAGATTACAAATCCATGCTCAATTCAATTTTTAAAATTTAAGAACTTACAATCCAATCGACCCAACCCGTCCATTTACATTTCCTGTAAATTACGTAACTGCAAGCAAATGCATCTGGTGCATGATCTATAAAAGAACTGCATTAGGATAAAATGACTTTAAATTGATGAACACTCAAATTAATGAAGCAATTTACAATAAAAAGGGGAGAGTGTTGTACCTTAGAACGTTTTTACCTTGAGACATTGCTAATTTCTGAGGATCTATTTCTACAGCCATGTTTGTGTAATCTCTAATTGTAACCTTCACCACTAAATGGTGCCATAGTAAAAATCAGCATTAAATGAGTAAAATTGATGAATTTGTAAGAGAAAGAAAATTATATGTCTCCAAAGTAAATATTTTCTTCGGGTTTATTTCATTTTCTGTCTTTGTATTTTTAAAACAAATCAACTGAGTTTTATTTTGTTATACAAGAGAAGCACTTTTAAATATTTTTAAATATTTTGGTTATCAGAAAATAATGATAGTGCATCTGGATTGGCCACCATTTTGTTTTTTCTTAAACCACGTGGTGATTGTACCTTGAGACAGCCAAATATATTGAACCTTAGGACACGTTCCAAGGTACAACATAAGCATAGTTCTTAATAATTAAGATACGTTTAGGAACATAGAACATTGTTCTTTTCTTATGTAGTCTTTTAAACACATTTAATGTTAGATAATAATTCCTTAATTCATTATTCATTATTCATGATTTATTCATTAATTAATTACCACGAAAAAAACATATTTTTCGTTTTTTTGGTGCAAAATTGGTTCAAGTGTATGGTTGTTTCCTGAATCATGAAGACTTTTCCATAGTACAACAGGATGTGTCCCAAGGTACAATAGAATATTGTACCTTGGGACAGCTTGTAACTCTTACTTTAAATGGCTGGCAATATTTTATTTTCAAACTGTCTTAATTTTAAAAAATATATTGCATAGACATATGTTGGATTATTTTAATGTGACTTTTAGATTTTAAATTTGATTCAAATAGATGACGTCAAAAATTTAAATATGGAAAGTGTCCCAAAATGCAACACTCTCCCCAACTCTAAAGTGCGTATCAATATCTTAAAACTTTTAGTTCGGAAAACAGAAGACTCTCTTTTCTAAAGTAATTCTCACGAAGTACCGAAACACTTCATTATTCGTATTCACTGTTCATCACATTTATGTATTTTCTTGTTTAACAAAAGAGAACTTTGTTCAGAGCTTTTAAAAACTAATTGCAGGACCCATTTGTTTCGACAGTCATTAACTTCTAGAAAAACTTCCACTGGGAATTAGTTTTTTCTTCTCAAACTCGCTGGATCGAACAGCAGTGTTTGGCCTCCATCCAAATTCCGGTTTTCAACTTTAGAAATCGTACGCTGGGTATCGTTCCGAATTCCAAATGGGCGAAATTATGGAAACTCGACGAAACATGCTTGCTTTGATTATTCAAAACTGTTCTTGCAGAGAATGGGTTTTGAAATATTTCTGTTGCTTTTGTTTCATTTTTTTTTCTGCTTTTGTTCTCCGTACAATTCTTTGTGTTTCTGTTATTGGCTTTCGCTTCAAAAAAAAATATTATTTTAGTGTAGAGCAGAAGTGCGGAAATTCATTTCTACAAGCTAAGGATTATTGAATTCATTTCTGAACAGAAAATAATGTCTTTTTTTCAGAAAACTTCTTTGTTTAGTTTTTGAAGTTGAATTTTGTTTTCATTTTATAACTTTTACTGGCAAAGTAGATACTTATAAACTTATAATGTGTAATGTATAAAAAAAAGGACAGTTGTTTATATGAAAGCAAGCAACTTGGTAAAATGTTGTTTATCCGATAACAAATATTATATATTGCCGTTGGAAAGTGGCAGTAGTAAGTTCTTAGAACTTGTTCAGTACCTCGTAGTTATATACTCTATTCAAGTATATTGTAATTTGTAGATATTCCCTGCCACTATCAGCTAACTTTCAGCATTCTTCAAAAGTTTTAGTTCTAAAATAAATTTTTAGAACCTTGTTTTTCAGTCTAGTTTTACAATAAAAATAGTCCCATAACAATGATTAAAAAATAGAATAACATATGACTTGATTTTAACTTGCAGGCATTATAACTTGCTTAAAATTCCAAAACTTAGAAGAAGTGTTTTCAGTAAATTACCGCGTTGTAGCCAGGGCTAAGGCAGAAATGCAGGAAATACACCCCAGCTCAATCATTCCAGCCGGGGACTGAAGTTTCGTGCTTCACTCATCAGCCCGGCATAGGAAGTGACTAAGCTGGAGGGATGATTTACCTAGCGGTGTATTCCATGTATTAGAAGAAATGCCTACAGATTCTCTCCCACACTTTTTCTATTAATCATATGAATAATTTTTTACCGTTGCCACAACGTACCTCAAATTTATCTTGATTGTGGAATTTAATTGTAATCAACTATGATAAGCTCTGAAAGGTTTAGTCTAAGTGACTGCCAATGTGCATGGGGAATTGGAGTCTGTATTGCTCCCCGTCTTTTTAAAGTACTAGTGCCGAATGCTAAATTTCGGCACATGGTTTATTTGGTACTAACTTACTACCCGGCGTTGCCCTGGTGCTTTTCAATGCAACATATCTTTTGGATTATCAAATGAATGAATTCTATCTAAATGAGCTTAAAAAATTACATTCACACCGCTTTCTAGGCTCAAGTCTTCAAAATACTTTAAATAACACAGAAAATCAAGCATTTGCCGAAAATGTAGCATCAACTTAAAGCAAAAAAGTATGAGGAATATTGTTTGGGCTCTGTAGTGTCCACTGGTACGTTGTCTGAGGTTGAATCAGACGGGCGGTATATAAATCGTCTGAATGCAAAAAAATGCGTGAAAAAGACTAATGATTGTCTTTTGCACGTCTTGTGGGATAACCTTTTACGTGATGCTTCGAAAGTAAAGCGTTGTGCCGCCTTTGTAGGTTTTGCTTTCCCCAAGACTTAAAAAAATGCAACAGTACTTTTCACGTACATTTTATTCGGAAATAAATCATTGAATGTTTCCTTAGAAAGAGTCGTGAGCTTACAAAAAAAAAAAAAAAAAACAATCTCTATTGTCAGGCACAAATATATACAAAATAGTCTTCTTGGACACAGTCATAATATTTTCAGATTAATTTAAAATCATCCTCAATGTCCAAAAGCTAAACAGATGGTCCACCGTACAAAAAATAAAGAATTCAGTCAGTGTTGTTAATAGACGATAACACTCCGTTTTACGGATTTCTTGGCGGTGTTTTTCAAATAAAGGTATCAAGTGATAGGTTATTTTGTATGTTTTCAGGCAAGCACATTTCGCAGAAAAAGTTTGCATAGTATAAAAAAACATTACAAAATGTGCCTGCTCGCTCTTTCCATGGTGATTTAGAGCCATGCCATAGAGTAAAATTGGATAAGTGTAACTTGCCTAAAAAGACGCACGTCAGCTACATTTTATTTTCTTATATTGACGTCAAATTTCTATTTTCGTAGGTAAAAATGACAGTTAGACAGTAATATTAATGTCTTGTAACGATTTGAAATTTGTCAAGATTTAAGTTCTAGTTCAAATTTTTAAAACCTAATACTTGCCGTAAATGTTATACATGGTATCTCACACTGACGCAGGTAGAGACTAGAGAGAGCACGTAGTTTGTTGCTTTAGACAGAGTATTCTTTAGGGAACATCAAAATTTTAATTTATAGAGACACAGTCGTTGTGAGAGGTGGGAATGGGTCCACTGACTACAGTACAGTCATTATTTTAATTTATGTAAAACATTAAAAATGGAAATGGGTGCATGTGAACTTATTGAACGCACTATTTAAAAACCGTCAATTAAACTGCGTTATAGAGAAAGAAGTAAGCGTGCGCATTTTGGTCATTATCCGTGTTAGATTTTGTTTTTTTAATTATTTGCAGGCCGGAAAATTAAAAAAAAAAAAAAAAAAAAAAAAAAAAACGTCTTGTTTGTACTTACAACTGTATAATAGACAAATCTTTTGTTTATATTTTACAGAAGCTTGTTGCATATTTTATTACCCTTATCCACAGCTTAAAAGCAATCGAAATGTATTTCACGTTTCAAAACGTAGTCTAAAAATTTAAAACTTAAATGATTCAAACTTTTCTAATCCCATTAATTTAACTCAAAACTTTCTCCTAAATATGTTTCTTAGTCCCCCTCCCAGTAGCAAGAAGAATTTCATTTGTGAGTGGAACGAACCTTGAGCAAGTAACATAAAGCTATCTATATCGAAAATAGTTACGTCTCAAATACATTTACAGCACTCCATAATCGTCCATTGTGGTTACACGTAAGATACAAATTGTTCCATATTATCCCTATACTGTTAAAGAGAGTTTAAGCTATTACAGTGATAATTTTCCATTCATATATCATTTTTTTGCATTATAGCAATTTTTTGCAGTTTAAAACTGTTTAAATTTAAATTAATATTTATTTGAATTTTTCCAAACTTAAAACTCCAACTCTACCAAACAGTATGAATTCCGCCGAATTATATTTCCGTGTGGTTTTGCGGGTAAAAAAGGTGCACAACCTTTAATTTTAGCACGCATTGGCAATCCTAGTATGGTAGTTTATGTGCATGTAAGAAACGTCATGACCATCCCCCCTCCCCCTTGAAAAACAAATTCCAGATACGCAACAAATCCTTACGCACAAATATAATTATTTTGCTATTTATTTGCGAAGTTAGTATTTTTTACCCTTATTCTTTGTTAGCCTTCAGCGTTTAAACTTATATAAAGATCCGATGTAAATCATGGAATAGTATAAAGAACATATGCAGATTGGTTTTAAGGACCATCCAGCATTAAATTGTTGAAGCTTGTACATGGATAATGAATGACAGCATTAAATTGTTGAAGCTTGTACATGGATAATGAATGAATTATTGATACCGAGCTGATTTTGGTATTTTCTGGGCTGTTCATGTGAGGAATACTGATCTATAATTTCATTCTACCATTACTGCAACGGAAATACCAAAAAGAAAGCATACAAAGTAAATAGAACCGTCGAAGACCGCAATGCATTCCTGCTTTGCAGGATGCTATTCAAAAAAACTCTAAACAGCAGCATTTCCAATTCGTTCGTTCGATCGGTTTTCTTGCTTGCCAAACATGCTTTACGCTAGTCGCGAATCGGCATTAACGGTCAACGTTGAGAATACCTTTAGCTTTGATTGCATTTAAAATATTTCCTGGTGGTTATAAGTTGCAAACCATTTTCGTTAGCTTGGAATCGAAGTTTCTAAATTTAACGATAGTAGTTAATATTTGAAGAAACTTCATCTAGGGCAGTTTTTTACGGGCTTTTCATTTAGGCTAAATTCATAACTATACAAAAATTCGTTCGTGTAGAAAAGAGCAATTTTATGACTCAAAATATGAATTTAGATCATCTTGGGTCTTTAAAAATTCCAAAAACTCGCCTATATGAATTTCTGATTAATAATATACCTTTATTAAATTTGAAGAAATCCGACGAAAACTGTGGACTTGTATAATGAACATACACACACACAAACATACATCCATATTTATATATATAGATATATGTAAGGAAAGCCTTGACCACATCCCTCCCCTTTGAAAGATAAATTCCGAATTCGCTATTATGAATTACTATGATTATTTTGCAATTTATTTCCTTTATTAGTACTTTTATCCCTGTTCTTTGACAGCCTGGAGTGACTTCTATCAAACCGAATTAGGTTATCGATTATAGTTGAACCGAATTACTTAAAGATTCGACGTAAATCAAGGAATAGTATAAAGAAAATTTATATATTGCAAATTGGTTTCATAAGGATCACAGAACATTAAATTAAATTTCTGTTGCAAGGAAGAAATAGATGTGGTTTTAATAAATGTAGTCTAATGCTGAAACAGTCGAAGATTGTATGTCACTATTGAATGAAACATTATTACCTTACTCATGTTTGTATTTTCACTGCTATTAACAGAAAAAACACTGATCAAAAATTACACGCAACCCTTACTGTTGTGGATTTTATAATTAAACAATATTTAAAAATTATAATTTAACGTTAGCATTCAAATTAAGTAGAACCACGAATAGCACCAGTGGTTCCCTGGGACTTCGTAGATCGCAGTTCAGGAAACGATGTACAGCATCATTTCTTTTGTCTACGACTTTCTCGCCAAACATGCTTTAACGCTCATCGTTATTGGCGGCCACCGTTCAGGATACGTTTTGTGTTGATTGCATTTAAAATAGCTCCTGGTGGTTATATGTTGATAACCGTTTTCATTTGCTTTGAACCAAGATTCACAAATTTAACTATTAAAGTTAATCTTTGAAGAAACTGCATCTAGGGCAGTTTTTTACGGGCTTTTCACTAAGACTAAATTCATAACTATACAAAAATTCGTTCGTGCAGAAAAGAGCAATCTTATGACTCAAAATATGAAATTATACCGCTTTGGGTCTTTTTAAAAATTCCAAAAACCCGCCTATATGAATTCCTGAGCAACTATTTACCTTTGTGCCAAATTTGGAAGAAATCTGACGAAAACTGTGGATTTTTATAAGGAACATACACACCTACCCACACACCCACAAACATACATCCATTTATATATATATATATATATATATATATATATATATATATATATATATATATATATATATATAGATTGCAAAAATGAGTATAATACTGTTTTTGATATTTGTGTATATGTCAGCTAATAGCTCGGTATTGTTATTAGTAATCCTATTGTAGCTGTCATTGTTATTGTATGCTCATATTAAAATCAACTCTCATTAAAATTCAAAGTATTTCCAAATGTTGTGTGCGTATGCTTTTAGTACAGTTTTAATTTAGAATGGTCAGCATTAGCTCTGCAAAGAATGCGCGAATTAGGTCTTATCTTTTGTAGAATCTCTCGGGCTGAACTAAGATAAATTTTAAATTTTAAATGCTTTATTGCATACCCTGTAGGAATAATCAATCTTAACATTTTGTTTGACATATTGTAAAGTGTTATTTTTTATTTGCTAACATAAAACTAACATTATTTTGAGAAGCTCGAGAATACTATTAAGGGACGAATTAATTTTTGTAGCTGAAAGCAATCGAAGACACATCGAATGCGTCAATAAATACTCATACCAAACTAACTATTTTTACCAACAAACACACGTGGAGCGCATTGTTTTACTTTTTTTTAAATTTTGACTCTCTTCTATATCTAATATATAGAAGAAAGTATTGGATTCGTGCAAATTTTCGAATTTCGAATTTTGACGGATTCGAACGTTTTTTAGGTGTGCTGAGTCCATTTCGACTATTTTGGGAAAATGTCTGTCTGTCTGTGTGTGTGTGTCACGTCTGTGTGTGACCAGTTTTTTGTGGCTTCTCTACAGCAAAAACTACCGCATGAAATCGAACGAAATTTGGTACACATATGTGCCCCTATGTGAACTTCTGCCCATTGACTCTTGGCGCGAATTCCTTCAAGGGGGTGGAGCAATGAGACGTTTTTTGAGTTACGCGTGCTTGCTATTCTTCAGGAAGTAACTGGCGGAATCAAACAAAATTTGGTCCATATGTTGCCATTAACAGGAACAGGTGCTGATTCAATTTTGGTGTCAATAACTCAAACGGGGGTTGAGCTATAGAACGTTTTTTGTCGTCAATTGTGAATGCTGTGTCTCAAGAAATTATGAATGGAATAAAGAAAAATTTATCGGCAAGTAGCCTTTAGTGGGTATAAGAGCTAATTTTATTTTGGTGTCAACAGCTAAAAAGGGGGTAGCGCAATCGCCCGTTCTTTTTTTCCATTGTGAGTGCCCTATCTCAAGAAGTAATGCTACGTTCTGGTTGAAATTTGGAATATATGTGAATCCATATGTAAGCAGGCTTTGGTTCAATTTTGACGCCAATCGCTCCAAGAGGTGTTGATTTTTTTTGTGACTAAAAATAGCTTTATTAATGCAACAACAAGAAAGATAAATCGTAATAGATTGTCGTCTGCGTATTTCTCGTGATTTTAATTGTATGGAAATGATCGGAAATATTATCTCAATGATTTAAAATTTTTAACTGTTGCCATCTTATGTTTGTTAACAAATAAAATATTTGTAATTAATTCAAGCAAGGCTTTTAAAATAACTTTCGATTTTCGCTCTTTGCTTTGCTTTTGCAATAATTCAGACATTGGGATGGTCGTTAAGTTTTTGCATGTGTAATTTTGTTTTTGTTGGGAATATTGCTTCCTCGTCAAGCATGGGGAGGGATCAGAAAAAAAAAAGAAAAATATTGAAGAAAGTTTCGTGATGGCCGCAGCATACTAGTTTAAATCAGCGCAAGGTAGCGTATTCGAGCGCTGGAGTTGCGAATTACTACATCTAAAATTTTACTATGTGGACCAGTTTTTTTGTTGAATAAAGGAAAAAGAAGACATTCTATAACAGATTCTATCCAGATAAGTACGATATCCACAAAAAAACAGGAGGACGTATAATGCAAAGTTGCGAACGTTTCATCGGAATTCAATTTTCAAGTCGGCAGTTTGTAATCCATTTCTTTCTGCTGTCTTCACTGGCAGGGAACGAAAACATTCGGATTTTGTTCTTGGAGTGATTGCTGCAATTTATTGCAGCACAACCACCCATTTTCCTTTATATAAACGTACAAATCGGAAAGAGTTCTGTAGCAGACGACAGAAGCGAGCGTAGCTGTTGTCATGAAAATGACTGACTGGTCAGCTCTTAGTTATAGTAGCCTTACGTTACCCTAACCGCGCCGATTAGCAATCCGACCTTTTTAACGAAAGCGTTTAAATGAAAATCACGCTCTCTTCGCTCCCGCAGCAGTAAAACAACTCAATGAAAATATATAGTACATGCAGAACAAAAGGGAAATCTCGTTCTCTCGTACCCAGTAGAAAAATGAATTTGACTTAAATACAAAACTAAATTTATAAAACGATTATTTCTGCACTCCAAGAATGAAAAGGTTTTTGATTAAAATCCGCAATGCAAGTACAAAAGAAATATCACCCGCCCACGTCTACCGTAGAAAAAAGTGGTAAAGACCCCAATTAGTTCCTTTTACGTCTATTAAATAATTGGTTATTTATAATGCAAAAGAACGGGTGCATGTTCTCATGTACAAGCGTTAGAAGCAACAATCCTCATATAATAGCCAATGATCAACAAACGTTCCTGGTGTCATCAACCATGAAACTCGCCCCACGGCATGGTAATTTGAAAATATTATTTTTTGGTAATATTTGGCATACAGGGAAATGCTTTATTGTGGCAAGGTTGAACTGGAACTGGTAACTTAACTGTTTTACTGGTAAGGCAGTCATTTAAGGAGAATGAAGAAACGAAACAGTGCTCAACAATGAACGCTATCTAACAGAGTGTAGGGTTAATCCACTGCAGTTAGGATTAAAATTTCAATTCTTAAAATATCACCAAAAAGGCAATTGCTTCGTTCACATGTAGAAGCAATTTTCACCCGTCATACCTTGACGGGCGCGTTTCTAGTTTATAGCTTTATGGTAAATTTAGAGAATTTTACCTTCAAATGTACAAAAGAGTTACTTTTTTATTAACGTCCGTGATCTGAAATTGAATAAAACTTGTGTATCAAGAACAAAAGTGCATTATAACAGTATCTTAGAGTGAGCAGGAATGTTTTTTTAAATAATACTGCCCTTAGTTTGTAACGAACAACATTTTTTTACGCAGTTTCTTTTTCTAAAATCGACAATTGTAACATGATTCAGTAAATCTCGCCAATAGCGCCAAACTGAAACGATTATTGAAAAATGATTATTTTTGCCAAATTTCTCGCCAACTTCGCAATATATCGCTGAATTAGCGACCGCCAGACGTTTGCCGCAGGCTACCTCTGTTTTTGGTAGTTATCTTGGCGATGTTTTGACAAGTGGTAGCCAAATTATAATATTAGTTCGACCCGCATTGAAATTTACACTCAGTTTCCTAAAAAAAGTGTAAAGGGCCTCCTTTAGAGCATCTGAAGGCAATCAAAAGAGGAGGTGCATAACTTAGAGCAGGAATTACAAATGGAGGGAGCTAGTCCAAGCATTGGCTAAGCGTAAGCTTGGGCAAGGAACTCGAGTCACGTGACACAACAACGACGAGTGACTGACACGTTTTGCGTCAAACTAACAAAGGAAACTTGCTTTCTTCCAATACTTTTTTTTTAAAACTATCACGTAGCTTGTGGTCTTTTTTTCACAAAGGAGTCTTCACTCCCTCCATTTTATCTCTTCTCAGTGGTGCATAACTAGATCCTACTCAAATTCTACAAAAAAAAAAAAAAAAAAAAATCAAACTTCTACTGCTTACCGTTTTTGAGTTATGCGAAATATATACATACATGCATACATGCATACGTACATAGACACGGACATTCTGACGTCATGAGAAAACTCGTGATATTAGAATGACGTTGTGGGGTGCTATCTTATACGAAACATGGTCACCCCTAATATTGGCACTATGACAGCCTAATGGTATGTTTGTGTCATACTTAAGTCACATGTCTTGGCACTCATGGCTCGGTTCCTAGGAGCCATTTTTCAACAGGACAATGCTCGGTCACAAACCGTAAAGGTTTCATTTGGGTGGGCTTCGTCTTCTACATTATCAACTTCCCTAACATGCACGATGGCGTTATTTATCTCAAATCGAGCATATCTGGCATCATTTAAGACGGTTAATTGGATAGATAAGATAAGAATTAATGGTGCTGTTATGGTAATTGTTATACAAAATGACGTATTGCATCGTACGAGACTGATATGCTTCAATGCTCAACTGTACTGCCTCATACATTTACCCTGGAAGGAGCCACACTGGGTACTTAAACCTCCATGCATTTTTTTATTTTTTTAGTCATAAATGATCATTTTGGAACTATTTCCTAGTTTCATTTTTCTTTGGATCCATGTGTTATCCCGTGTAAAACTTCGTTTTATCCTGAGTCATCCATCATGGTGCTGAACCGTATGTGTCCAGCAGTATACATAGGCTTTATATATATTTACTGGGATCATAAAAATGATTCGTTTTCGATGGAAGCCACATGGCAAACTGCATCAAAAATTAGCAATACTTTCGAAGACTTAAAAAAACACTATCTGGATAGGAAACACTACCGGAAATTAAGATTGATGTGCCACACGAGACGAGTAACGAGAGCTTTTAAAGCAACCTGCTGAATGACATAAGAGTACGGTAATCGACGCAATAATTGTTGCTAGGCACCCTACAAGGACCTCCAATAAATTAGATAAGTATTTCATTGCATGAATTTTATGATGAACGTGGACTCTTCTTTTTCTTCAGCAGCACTACAACCTGGTGCAGACCAAGACTTTCTCTGTCTGCTTCGTCCAGGTTGTGCAACTTTCTGCGAGTTTTTCTCCACCTATTTATTCTCAATATCTTCAAATCTTTTCCCACGCTGTTCAAACCTACCTTGTAGCTGGTTTCCCTCTCCTCCTAGTACTCTCAATCTTCGAAAAAAGTACTTTTTTAACGGGGTTCAAATCTGACAGGCAAAAATGGGGCCAACTCATCTGATTCTGTTGGATTTAATAACTCCCAAGATTTTAGGTTGTCTGTAGTTAGTGTATTCTTCTTGGTTCAGTAAGCTTCTTCATGTATTATTTTCTTTTACTACTCCAAAAATTGACGGCAGGATCTTTCTTTCAAAAATGAGCAGCCTGTTTTCCTCTACTTTGTTAATTGCCAGTGTCTCACTACCATTTAAAAACTCTTCTTCCATAAAATGCAAATAGATTTTGATGATTTCCAGTGCATTAAATACATTTTCCTCGTTTTTGTAACGGACGTATCTCATGAGATGTATCCATTGATATTGTTCCCACAACTTTGTAACAGGGATATTCCACGGGTAACTGATGAATATTTTTAAAGGAAAACAGTTAGTTGTATTTTTTATATTTTACTCAAAACATAAATTGTACAAAAGATCTTTTCCCCTAGATTATTTTATTTTCTAAGCAGAATTTAATAGTATAATTGAATTCTCAAATTATAATTTGAATGTATTTTAAAATATTGTTAAAAGCATGGTAATAGACTGAAATTTTAAAATGTAGCATGTCAGTCACTTAAATACATTTAACATTTCTTTCTTTTTTTTTTTTTTTTTTACAAATTCAACTATGCTATTAAGTTTAGCTTGAAAACACAATGATCGAGGGGAAAAGATCTTTTGTACAAGGTACATGTTGCTTTGAAAATGCATACAGTATTACATTAAAAATGTCAGTCAGTTGCCCATGGAGTTCGCCAGCACAGAAAAAACAAATGATAATGTATTACATTCTAACTGCAACGCAGTTTGCCCCACTTTTTCTCTTTTTACCTATTTTTAGCTGGAACAGATAACTAGAAAACTAAAGTCTTAACGCGTTTATAGTAGACCAGAGATGAAAGAGCGTAGCGTCTAACTGAATTTTATCCTTTCCACAGGCAAAATAGTTCATCAGCCTGTGGGTTCTATTGGGTTCTCTCGCCCTAACAGAATTAAGCTCTGCTTAGGGAGTTCTCATTTCAGTGTTTATCAATATTCCTCGTAGTCAAAATATTCAACATTAAAGATTGCGAGGATGGCGAAAGTAAATGCTTGGCTGTGAAATGGTTTTTAAAATACTTCGCAAAGAAATTTGCGGAACATAAGAAAGTAATTTTTTGTTCTGAATGCTATTAAACTACATAATATATTCCTGGTAATAAAACCTAAGTTGATAGTGAAAATTCAAAGTCGTTCGGAAAATAAGTTTGTACATTTAAGCGATTTAGAAAAATAATAATAGCAATCAGTATACCGAAATGGCTTAGCTCTGGTTCAGAAATGATGTTTTGCAACAAACCAAAAACTTTGCTTCATAAACGGGACTTAAGAAAACCTTTGTTTTCAGTATATTTATATATTTAATATCGGTCAGTTGCCAAAAAAAAAAAAAAAGGCTGGATAAAGAATTTTTCTTCCATTTACCATTTTTTCATATGCAATTTTGTTTTCGTTAAATTACGAAGAAAATTATAGTTTCAGGTTGACAATCTAATTCAAATCTTTTCAATGATGGTTTTTCAGAGTCATACTACCTTTTAAAGTATTTATCACTATAAATTAATTCTACTTATTTGATTTAATGAACTTGAAAATAAATAATTAATTTTAACTATGAAAACATTATGTTATATCCGTAACTGACCCCTTTTTGCCAAAATGAGTTTCAATGTTTTAAGATACACCTAAACATTGTAAAGATTAACTCTCAGGTCTATTTTTTGGGTTGTATCGAAGATTCCATTCTTGCACGTAGAGAAGAAATTCATACTCAAAAGATGTACGCACTTGTACGTGTTCCTTTATTTCGAATTTAAAATAATTAAATATACATACGAAATAAAATCTTTTTTCTTATATTTCTATAAACTTTCTCAAGTAAGATTATAACAAAGGTTTTATTTATTTATTTATTTATTTATTTATTTTTTTTGATAAAACCAGAACTTTGTTTGATATTGTCGAAAGCAGAAACTTTTACTCGCAAACTGTTTATCCAATAACAGTGGAATTCATTTATTACGATAAAAAGATAAAATAGTCTAAAATAATAGCCACTTTTTCTCCATTCACCATTATCTTTTGTACGATTTCGTCCCCAATTTCCTATTCAAATTAATTTCATCCCCATTTCCTATTAACGAAGACTCGTCTTTCAGTGTGAACAAGCTCGATAAAAAATATTCAGTATAAAATAAAATTGCTTGAATGCCTTGTAAAATCATGTGCAGAAAGAATAAAATAGAATAATCAATCGATATAAGATCAATTATTCGGACAAATCGAGATCGATTTAAATGTATTAATGAGACAAAACAGAAGCACAATGTCATTTCAACAAAGATGAACTCAAAAGAACGCGGCTGAAAATGATAGGAAACAGATTGATTCCATGAAAAAGTTTCGATTCGGACCGGTATGTAGGGGCGATTAGGCGGGACCTGGCACGCCCTTTGGACGTGAACGATCTTGGCAAAGTGCCCGCGCCCTACCTGTACGCTCTACACAGACAGGTGGGGACGCCCGCTCGACGTTCCATTTTTTAAAAGAAACATCAATAGAACGATCGGTTTTCGACGGACACTTCACAAAAAAGCTCATTGGAAGCTTTCTTCAAAAATATCCAAATTGAGCAAACGCG
Source organism: Uloborus diversus (assembly GCF_026930045.1). Classification (NCBI taxonomy): domain Eukaryota; kingdom Metazoa; phylum Arthropoda; class Arachnida; order Araneae; family Uloboridae; genus Uloborus; species Uloborus diversus. Next base: position 130,975,249 of record NC_072731.1, read on the forward strand.
TGCAACCTATTGTCTATTGATAGATTCACTCTTTCGCATGCTTGAAAGCTGGAACACTCAAATGAATCACATGTGATCATATGTGTCCAGAGGTTCATCAAATAAATAAATAATAATAATAATAATTATATATATATATATATATATATATATATATATATATATATATATATATATATATATATATATATATATATATATATATATATATATATATATATATATATATATATATATATATATATATATATATATATATATATATATATATATATACATATATATATATATATATATATATATAGAGAGAGAGAGAGAGAGAGATAAGGAGAGAGAAAGGCGAAATAGAAAAAGAAATCAAAAGGCGAGAAAATATTTCCCCAGCTAAAGATATTTATAAGGGATTTTTACTCCTCGTAATTGTCAAAGCTGGGGAATATTGTTAATATTAAAGAAAAGTTATTTTTTAATCCCAGATATTTAGAGATATTCTACTTGTTTCGAGAAAAAATTTAACTTTGCAAACTATCTCTGGTTATTGGCTTGTCAAGTTGGACGAAAAAGGGTAAAAGAACATATTTATTAAGCATCTAATTTAAAGGGGAAGAAAATGTAAAAGATCGGTCTTGTTTTGGGGTGTTCGCTAAAAGAGTATTTTGTAATGCTACTTTGACACACTTTGCATTTAGATTTCCTTAGCACGACTGTCAAGGGAAATTATCGTTTTTATAGATGAGAGGATGTGTTGATGATGCAAGTGAAATGTGCAGATTTATCGCACAGAATAAAGAAAAAAAAATGTTGATTTGGAGGTGTTACATTTAAAGAGGCTTTATTAATAAAGAAATTAAAAAAATAATAATAATCTCCAAAGTAATGAAACTTATTTTTACATTTTTTTTTAAATATGGAATTTTAAAGCAATATATTTCATTTTATAATGCTAACTGAACTTCTCAAAAACTGGGAAAAAGCACCTTGTTATGGCCGTGTGTCTGCTTTAAAGTACGGAGTTGCAAACCTAAGGTTTTGAATTCGATATATCATCATGAGTAACTTTCTTAATGGAAATTTCTATCAAAATTTTGATTATAAAACATCTCCCCCTCCCTCCCCCCCCAAAATGCTTTCTTAGTGCTTCAAATGCAGTCTAAAAAATACATTTATTGAATTAGGTCAGAAATTAAAATAGAGCCGCTGATTTCATAAAGTTTCTAAACATTTTGAAACAAGCTTTCTTTTCCTTAAGGTATGAAAGAAAAGATATTTAAGATATATTAGTAATTCAATTTCTTGTAGGTAGCAGGACTGTGAAATAAATTCAGTACTTCATTCAAGTTCCGCATTTTAATAAGCCTATTTGGAAAGTTAGAAGGAAGTATTTAATTTTCTTATGCTAATTTTGTTATTTAACTGTGTTTTACAAACATCCTGTGTGGATTTACAAACCGAGAGAATCACAGAGAAGCGAAGTTTTTTTTTCTTATTTTATTTTTTATCTTATAACTCTACTTTTTCTCCAAAAGCGTACATCTTTCAACAATAAGAAACTGCCTTTTTTAATGCTATTTAAATGACTTACAGTGACAAAATTTTGCTCTCCTGCAGGAGTATTTCTCAAACAGATATATGTATTGTACATCTATCAGGTGCTTACTTAGTACAGGTGGCAGTCGGGGCAGTAATTTGTGGTGCCGTAATTTGTGACCTTACGTTTGGTCAAAACAGTGGTGGATACAAGAGGGGTCATGGAGGTCATGACCCCCCCCCCCCCCCAAACCCGCAACAATATTTGAATGTTTGCTCGAAAAAACGAAAACTTTTATCAAAACCGTAAAAAGTGGATAAAAGGAGGGGGATCGTTGGGGTCACGATCCCCCACCTCCCTCATCAAAATCTGCGACAATACTCTGTAATCCGTTTTAAGGTTGATTGCATTTGAGTAATGAAAATGAATGCTTGAAAAAAAAAAAAAAAAAGAAAAGAAAAGAAAAGCGGGACCGAAACCATAATAAGAAGCAGTAAATAGTTTTCGAAATTTTTTTCGGGGGGGGGGGGAGGGTATTAACTGTCACTTTTCTATTTCTGGTATATGTATTTAAAATATGTAGACAATAAAATAGCTTTTTGAGACAGTTAATCTGCGGCGCTGTGTTCAGGAACCAGTATAGTGAAAAGTAACAAAGAAGTATCTGAAGCCCGATCGCTTTTTGTGCAACAAATTTAATCAACGATAGTTTTTGTAAAACTATATCCAAAGCTGCAGGCATTGCTTCAATCGATAAAACATTTGAGTGTGTAAATGTTTTATTTTATGTAATGTCTCTGTAAATTATAATTTCTTTCTGATGTAATTTTTAGATCGTTTCGTTTTTAGTCGTGCTGAGTTTATTTTTAAATGTGCTGTAAATAGTTAATTAGTTTAAATCAGTGTTTTCGCTTTAATATGGTGCAAGAAATGTAAAATTCGAGTGTCGTGATAGCGCAAAACCTCATTATACATAGGTTCTAGTAAACTAGCCCATCATATTAGACGGAAACTCCGTAGAAAAAAGCCGCGTTTGTTAGAAAAAACTACATATAACAGGGGTTTCCAATTTTTTTCCGAATCACGGCACCCTTTGTCGAATTACAATTTTTTCACGGCACCCTAATCTATTTCAATTATACAAGCATATTGAAAATATGGACAGCTCGCAGCACTCCCTGCCCCTCTTTGCGGCAACCCAGGGTGACACGGCACCCATTTTGGGAATCCCTGACTTATTACAAAAACATTGAAGCGTTCGGATGACAAAGCAGTGTAGTCTCTTTTTACTTCCTTTTACCAAAAAGGAAGTATTGTACTCGGAAAAAAATTCACTAAATAATCGGCCTTAATTTCCACTTTGCTCTCTCCCGAATAAATATTGAGTTTTTTCTTCAACCCGATCACACTTGAATATATGTCTAAGAACGCAATAAAAATATCCATTTGAACCCCAAATATCCATTTTGACGAACCTGAGTTAATTACAACGAGTTTTCTTGTGACGTCTGTATGTACGTATGTATGTTTGTATGTACGTATTTATTTCGCATAACTCAAGAACAGTATGTCCTAGAAAGTTGAAATTTGATACGTAGACTCCTAGTGGGGCCTAGCTGTACACTTGCTTCCCTTTTTGGTTGCATTCGGATTCTCCAAAGAGGGTCTTTCACACCTTTTTGGGGGGAAATCATTGTTAATTTTGACGCAAACTCAAGTGGTGTTATAATTTGGCAAACATTTGACAATATATCGCCAAGCTTTTGGTCGCCAAGTTTTGTCACCAATTTGGCGACAAATTTTGCGTTTTTTTCTTTCTTTTTTTTATTTTTTAATCTCGTTTCAATTTGGCCACTATTGGCGATATTTAGAGCGTAAACCATTGAATCACATTAAAATTGCCAATATTGAAAAAATTAATTTGTTTTAAACGTTTTTTTTTTTTTTTTGTTTTTTTTTGCTTCGGTTTGTAACAAACTTGGGGTGAAAATATTTGAAGCGTTTCTTTACTTATTTCAAGTCCAAGGCATTATTATCATTCAATTATCTTAAAAGGAAGTCATGTGATACACACATCAGCTCGTTTTGGACTATTGAAAAAACTGATGAACCCAAAATCGACGGAAACGTATCTGGAGTTCCTGTATCAGACTCTGAGACTGCGATGTCCTCGTCAACCTCCGATTTTCTACAATTGGAATTAATCAGTCGGTGAGTAATTTATCAAACCCGAATTATATTTATAGAATATTAAATTTTTATTAGATTTTCGCTGTATCCACTATAATATTAAAATCTGTTCGCGTCCGTCTGTCTGTCTGTCTGTCTGAAGATCGATCTTCTCGAGAACCACTGCGAATCGGGAGTCAAACGAGATACCGATCAATTTGAAATTTTCCAAAGAAAACAATAGGACCAATCTCATAATTGTACGACATTAATTAGCGGAGATATTAATTAAAACGTTAATGAACATAACGCTATTCAGGAATTTTTATTTCTTTCCTGTTGCCATTTTGCATATGGGTGAGCAAATAAAATTCTAATAATTGTGTCAAAAGAGATTTTTTTGGCTGCTGTTAAAATCTTAAAACAACGTTTCCATCTAGAATTTCATTTTTAATGAGTTTAAAATTGGTTGCTCTATTCGGACATTTATCGTCTGTCCTTTCTTATTTTTTCACATTCAACGTTCTTAACTCTTTTCAGCATATGAAAAATGTTTCTTTAGTAATGTTTATTGATTGAAGTGTAAGTTTATCATTCACCGACCTCATATTTGGGTACATTTAGGATGTGCGACTAATTATGTTCATTTTGTTGAACTTTTTTCCGTCACATGGGTGAGTTTTCGAATTGTAATAAATCTCTTTTTCCTTCCTGTTTCGATTTTTGCAATACAGTTTGTATCGTTAAAAGAACACGTTAAATTAAGATTGTTTGGATTTCTTTAAGTGAAACAGAGTTGAACAAAAAAGATTGTTTTTAAGGATTTTAACTAAAGCTTAATTGGAATCTGATGGCTTGATATTAAATTAATGCTTATTGGTATTTAATAAGTCTTGGTGCTTTAGTTTCACGTAATCAACAAACTAGTATGTTGTGGCCATCACGAAACTTTCTTCTATATATATATTTTTTTTTCTGATCCCTCCCCATGCTTGACGAGGAAGCAATATTCCCAACGAAAACAAAATGACACATGCAAAAACTTGACGACTATCCCAATGTCTGAATTATTGCAAAAGCAAAGCAAAGAGCGAAAATTGAAAGTTATTTTAAAAGCCTTGCTTGAATGAATTACAAATATTTTATTTGTTAACAAACATAAGATGGCAACAGTTAAAAATTTTAAATCATTGAGATAATATTTCCTATCATTTCCATACAATTAAAATCACGAGAAATACGCAGACGACAATCTATTACGATTTATCTTTCTTATTGTTGCATTAATAAAAATATTTTTATTCGCAAAAAAAAAAAAAAAAAATCAACACCTCTTGGAGCGATCGGCGTCAAAATAGAACCAAAGCCTGTTTACATATGGATTCACATATATTCCAAATTTCAACCAGAACGTAGCATTACTTCTTGAGATAGGGCACTCAAAATGGAAAAAAAGAACGGGTGATTGCGCTGCCCCCTTTTTAGCTGTTGACACAAAAATAAAATCAGTTCTTATACCCACTAAGGGCTACTTGCCGATAAATTTTTCTTTCATTCCGTTCATTATTTCTTGAGATACAGCAGTCACAATTGACGACAAAAAACGTCCTATAGCTCAACCCCCGTTTGAGTTATTGACACCAAAATTGAATCAGTTAACCCCATTAACCTGTTCCTGTTAATACCAACATATGGACCAAATTTTGTTTGATTCCGCCAGTAACTTCCTGAGGAATAGCAAGCACGCGTAACTCGAAAAACGTCCCATTGCTCCACCCCCCTTGGAGGAATTCGCGCCAAAAACTAATGGGCACAAGTTCACATAGGGGCACATATGTGTACTAAATTTCGTTCGATTTCATGCGGTAGTTTTTGTTGTAGAGCAGCCACAAAAAACGGGTCACACACAGACGTGACACACATACATACACACACACATACATACATACACACACACACACAGACAGACAGACATTTTCCAAAAATGGTCGAAATGGACTCAGCACACCTCAAAACGTTCGAATCCGTCAAAATTCGAAATTCGAAAATTTGCACGAATCCAATACTTTCTTCTATATATTAGATATAGAAGAAAGTAAAAAGTGTGTGTCATTTTATTGTAAAAAGCTGATTGTAATTGTACATAAATATTTCAGATATATTCTATCAGATTTAATTCAGTTTAAAGTGAGCACATATTATAGTTGAGAATGCATATATTTTCATCTTTTGTACTAATTGAAAATACTCATAACTTGTATTATTGATAAATATGATTAACGTTAAAGAGGTTTTTGCCAAAAATATGCTCTACTGGTGTTTTGCAAACCTTGCATTACGCGTAATTATTTACTCCTTAGCGCTTTAGAAACTGATGTCAGAATAATACAAAAACATCAATTGAACAGCTCTTTCATTTTTTAAGTAGCCCGTGCAACGCCGGGCACGCAGGCTAGTATTTTACTATTATTTTAAGTGATGTTATTTTTCTGCGTACAAGATGGATGTGTCGAGTATCATGCAAGTTATCAAGCAATCTAAGATGGATATGAGTCTAGTATTATGCAAATTTTTAATGAACCAAGGGTTTTGTGATCCGGAATTTCCGAAAACTTTAAGTTGTCCTTTCCGAAAATTTTCAGCTTACATTTAAAAACTGAAAAATTATTTTTGAAGAAAACTTTTAAAATGATTTGTATCAATGATTTCGATTATTTTTGTAACCATTTTTGAAGACCTTTTATGATTTAAATAATATTTTTTTTTGTATATTTGAAGAGCTTTTACGGGGGGGGGGGGGGTGTTGCTCGTAGAAGACAATTTTTGTACTTAAGACTACGTTCTTGAGCATGACCCCCATCTTTAAATGAAATTCTTTATCCACCCCTGGGTCAAAGTTATGTAGAAATTACTTGTATGGCGATATCATACGTTATTTCACCTCTTAATTAGCCTTTTAAATAAAACAAGGCTTTAAAATAGACTAAAAAGTTAAATTAAAATGAAAAAAAAATCCTCCAAATAACTAAAATGTAAAAAGAGTCACCATTTAACGAAAAATCCTTTGAATAACGTAAAATGTTCGATTTAAATAATTCAAAAGTTATATTCTTTTATTGTATTCCATTATTTTCGATATAAATGTTGCCTCATAAATATGTTAAAACAGAAAAAAAGAAGCAAATATCGCGACGACGTTAACGTTATTTTTCTATTTTCGATTACGCAGAGAAGGTAAAAAAGTCGGCAAGTCAAAGAACGTAGGTGCAAACCGAGAGTTGCACTATCAAATGTAAAGAAAGGTGATTTTTTTATAGCGTTTGTGATCTAAAATTGCATTGAAATTAATACTGATTTGTTGTCCCAAAAAACGTGTATAGGACCCATTTTGGAACATTCGAATAGAATCAAAAAAGGAAGTGCAGATCTATCCCCTACTGAGAGTGAACACACGAAATTTCAACCTTCTACGACATACAGTGTTTGAGTTATGTGAGATACATATTTACATACGAACACTGTTAAAAAAAATCTTGAAATTTTCGGTAAAAGTTACTGGCATCCATTTTTCCACTAACTTTTACCGTGTAGAATAAAGGAGAGTTAAAAAGCGCAAAACGCGCGCAGCAGGTTCGATCTCGGGCCCTTCGGATTGACAGGCGGCTTCACTGCATACCATACGAGATAGGACACATCAAGTGAGGCGATATACGGTGTTATCTGCACTGACTTTGCACTGTAGGTCACGTTGTGTATCAATTCTGCAATCGTTTTTTTTTTCTTTTTTTTTTTTTGATACAATTCACTAATTTTTTTCTGTACTGCAAACACTCCATCTTACAGTAATATTTACCATAAAATTATTCTGAATTTTTAACAGTGCACGTACATACCTATATGCATATGTACATACGTACGTTCATACGCACAAACAGCCGTTCCGAGAAAACAAGTAATAACTCACAAGTAGATCGTCAGAATGGATATTTCAGGCATTTGTACATTCTTAAGCACATATGCACGTGCGATAGGGTCAAAAAAACCACTCACTCGAGCGTGAGCAAAACCTTAATTGAAGCCGATATTTGAGTGAAAAAATTGTTGCAATTTTAATTCTTCCATTACTACGTAAAAGGAAATAAAATAGAACTATGAAGTGGCTAATTAATACGTAACAGGTAAACATCAAAAAACGAATTAAAAAATTATGCTTACCTTTTTTTCTGTCCACCGACGCAAACACTTATTAGATTGGATTACGGTATCTTTCAGTTATAAATTACATCTTTAATATAAATAAATCCAGTTGCTCTTGAGCTCTCTCTGGCTGTTTTGTATTTCTTTTCCTCTCCAATGTGTTGCTCCAAAATGCTCTAAAAATAATAAAAAGCAAATCAATTTTTTATGAAACTATGGTATCACAGATGTAGACTTTTGGACTCCATTTGGAATAACTTTTATTTTATTTCGTTTTATTTATTTATTTATTACTGTTATTATTTATTTATTTGTTTATTGTTTATTTATTTTGTTTGCATCTGAACAGAACAAATTTTAATTTTAACAGACGTTAATGTAAGAAGGTGATTTTTAGAAAAGATATAAGTGAATTAACTGCAAGAATGAAATAAATAACATTTAATAGATTAAATATTATTTAACGTTCTTGGAAAAGCCATTCAGAGTTCAAAAAAAAAAAAAAAAAAAAAAAATCTGTTCTTCATAAACTCTTTAACCCATTTTGGAGTAACCCTTTAAATGGTGTCATACGCGCAGTTGTGATTCTACTTTGTTTCAAATATTAATTAAAATTAAAATTATTGTAAAAACATTTTAAATGAAAGTATTTATACATTTTTTGTAAAACTCTAAAATACACTTGTGTGTTACATCCCTCCCTCCTCCCCAAAAAAAGAAGGGTGTCACCCGGCGCAAACACAATTAGTGATGCTACTTCGCTTCATGGATTAAACATGATTTGAAACATTAGGGAGAAAATCAGAATTGAAGTATTTTTCATCACTATCGACAGAGTGGTGACGCTAGTCTTTTACGCCTAAAGGCTCTAGTAAGGGGATTTTCAAGGTGCAGAAAATCAACTGCGTCCATGTAGTATGATAATGCGGCGCGTAAAAGATCTCTAGAGTGCTCGTTTGGCTTAGAATGCTCTTGCCAAACTCAAATTTCGATTGCAGTTTTGCATCGAAGAGAGCCCAGGTGCCTCTATCTGGTGTGAAAATTGGGTGCCAAAATTTTCGTGGAAATTACATCCGCCAATAGTGCCGGTACACGAATGAATGAATGCTATGTCTGGGAATTGCACTAGGTTTGCAAAACGCAGCGTCTCTTGCGCAGCCCTATTAGAAAGATTTTTTTTTTTCTTGGGGTGTCTCTTTTACAATTTCATTTTGTATGTCAGAAAGATGACACCCGGAGCGGACCGAGCCCCGATCCTCTGCATATGTACATGTGTTTGTGTGTGTGTGTGTGCACGAGTATATATGCGCGCGCGCGGGTGTGTGTGTGTGTGTTTGTCTGTCTGTGTATGTAGAGAAAGAATACATTTTGCAGACTATTATTAAGGATATTAACAAAAACCTGGGAAAATCATTGCACACACAGTTCCGATTTTATTTAGCTGCCAATTTTATTTATTATTATTTTTATTTATTTCCAAGGTTTGAAAATTACATTTTGCAAAAAAATTTTTAGATGACGAGAAGCAGTGAATATTATTTAAGGAGTCAGCGTTAAAGATGTATGATAATCAACTAAAAAAACCTAACAAACATAATCATCACAGGTTAATATAATCACTAAGCCGCCCGGAATTATTTTTAAAAGAATTTTCTCTTGATTGAAATAAATTTTTTAAAAAATAAATAATAATAAATAATTTAATAAATAACCTCTCAAGCCACGTTCCAAAACAGACTAAGAACTATGCTTCAAAATTTTACTGTAACTATGTTTTTGTTACAGATATCGCAATGTTGCACAAAAGCTGCATTGTCGAGCATATGCTTCCATTCAACTTGGACTTGTACTAGTAACTTTTTTTGTTATGTAGCGCTGTTGACACCAATGTCAGTTGTAACAGAGGTTAGTATTACCCTTATTGTTATTATAATTATTATTATGTCACTACAGATATGAAATGAAACATATAGGAAAATGCGAAGCAAAGAGAAGTAGATAAGATAAGATAACTTACCTTTTTCAAAAAGTACAAATTGGAAATTTGTTTTGAAAATTACAGTGTATAAATAAATAACAATGTATTTTACAAAACACTTTTGCAAAGAAATATGTTTTATTTTTTGGCAGTAAATTTGTGCTTTAAAAAAAAAAGTGACATTTTTCACATTTTTTTTTCTTTTGATTGGGGTGTAGTGAAAAATAAAATATTTTTCTACGGAAATAGCTTTTTAATGTTTTGTTAAAATTGTTCATCAGCAAATGAAGAAGTAAATTAAATAATTAAGTGAATAAATTATTTAATAATAAACAGTAATTTAAAAACCTAATAATAATATTAATATATATATATATATATATATATATATATATATATATATATATATATATATATATATATATATATATATATATATATATATATATATATATATATACATGAATAAATACGTAGGTGGTTTCATAAATGATTGAATAAGTTTTGAAAATGAACTATATAACTTCGTCCCATTCACTTTCCCAGCGAGCACTTAACAAATAGTTTGAAACCAAAACATGCCTAATATTAATTAAATACATGTGAACTGGAAATTAGCAGATCTTAACAATTACTTAAAAAATTAATTAAAAACCCTTTATCGCTTTATAATAACAAAAAAAAATCTAATGAAATCAATTATGTGTTTGAGAAATTAATTTAACTATTATTAGACATTCAGACCTGAAAACTGTAACGGAATGTTCAATATTTCATTTTGCGCCACTGCCCAATACTTATTACTATTTAATATGTTCTGTAGCATTACTGTAGATATTTCAAGGATCATATTACATTTATCGCAGCTTGAATAGAATAGTGACACAAATCAAAAAATAAACTTTTTCAGTGGACCATTTTTTTTTAATTGTTGTGATTTGATATTTATTGTTGTCTCATTCATAACAATTTCTAATATTGTAATGCCCCTTTAAAATGGTTAAAACTTTTTTTTTGTTTATTTCATGTAGTTTTGGTGATAGTCTTTGAGGATTCCTAGAAATTTTAATCAAATATAGGTTAAATTACATTTTAATCAAAGTGGCCATCAACCGGCAACTTTGCTACATACGGGGCTTTTGTCTTTATTCCGTTTAAAAGACCAATTTTTAAAAGTATTATCAATTAAATCCCTCTCTTTTTTTTTTTTTTTTGAATTATGTTACTATTCTTTTCAAACGGCGATATGTCGGTTAAAGAAAACGTAACTCGATACTGAGAGTGGTAGAATTATCGATAGTATTGTCAAATAGTCGAGGAAATCCAGTGTAAATGTATTTTTCCTAGTCTTGTCCCAAACAAAATGCGTTATGAAATATTTACTTCCTTAAACAAAACCTGAAAGAAACAAATTTGAAAAGCCCTAAGCTGTCACACAATACCTCATTATTGGGATGATTTATTAAATATTTTTAAAAAATCATAAATCCATACACTAATTATACATTTTTGTTAGTTCGACACAATAAAGGTTTTCGTAAATGTTTAGTTGAAATAGCATTTCACTTTACATAGACACATCCCATAAAAATCAGAAAAAAATTAAACATATTTTACATTTTACTTTGTTACTTTAAATATTCAGTAATTGTTTACGCATATTTTATAACACTTTGCTTAGAACTTTTTAGTCAATTTTAAAAAGTTTTAAATATTAATTTTAGTTATTTTAGAGGCTCTTGATAACAATTTTTAGTGATGTTTGTAATCTGACTTCATAAAGCCGTACGTCACTAATTTTCTCTAAAATTTAGCATTTTCTTTTGCAATGGCTTTTTTGAGGAAATATCATTACAAAGTTATAAAAATGATAACCAATAACTTATCGTTGCATTACTCAACTTATTATGTGCGCAAAAACTTTATTATGTTTTTTTTGTGTTAAATATTTTAATTCGCAATATAAAAAACGTCGACTTATAGCATAAGGTTTTTAAGCATTCTTATAACAGATGGAAAAGAAATAGTGAAATAAGCTATCCGTCTGAAGCTGAAATTTTATTCCAAAGTGAGGATAGTTTACCGCAGAACAATTTCCTTAATAACAATGCATCCGTTGTAGTGCGATCATTAACAGAACAGCGTCGTGTAGTTTAACTGAATATATGTTGTTACTTTTATGGTCTTTATTGAAAATGGAAGTGCTACCGAAAATATCTCAGGTGCCACTGTGGATTTGTGAAGTTAGTTCTGACAGCAAAGAAGCATAATAGCTCCTCGAACACCTAAACTGGACAGGTTCTGAAGAAAAATTCATTTTTACTTTCTTTGAAAATGCAGAGTGGGCCAAAATACTTTTGTTGTTTACGAACTGCTTGCAAACTATCGGTTGAATCAATCGAAACCATATTTTATTTCCAGTTGTTTAAAAGTAAGCACTTGAGATTGGGATAATTTTCAACAGCCTAGTGCTCTCCGTTACGGGTGTAGTGAGTAAGTTTCGGAAATTTCAATAGCAACACCCGCTTTTCTTTGTGCCAATTCATCAGCGTAATGAAAATCACAAATTGAGTTGGAACGATTAACGTATGGCAACAACGAATGGCAATTGCAATGGAAATCCGTTTTTGGTAATTTTACAACTATTATTAGTAAGAAATAGTGTTTTTTTTTTCACTCTTTGGAAAGTAAGTTAGAAAATGAAATATGAACGGAAAAAAACTAGTATGTTGTGGCCATCACAAAACTTTCTTCGATATCTTTCTTATAATTCTGATCCCTCCCAATGTTTGACGAGGAAACAATATTCCCAACAAAAACAGAATTACACACGCCAAAACCTGACGACTATCCCAATTCCTGATTTATCTCAAAAGCAAAGCAAAGAATGAAAACAGAAAATGTTTTTAAAAGCCCGCTGCTTAAAATGAATAAAAATATTTATTTGTTAACAAATACAAGATGGCAACAATTAAAATATTTAAATCATCGCAATTTTCTGGTTATTTTCCAACAATTAAAATCACCCGAAACATGCAGATGACAGTCTATTACGATTTATGTTTCTTACTGTTGCAGTTATAAAGCTATTTTTATTCACCCAGAAAAAAAAAATCACCCCCCCCCCCCCCCCCCACGGAGCGATTGGCGCCAAAATTGAACCAACGCTTGTTTATATATGGATTCACATTTATTCTAAATTTCATCTAGAATGTAGCATTACTTCTTGAGATACGGCACACTAACAATGGGAAAAAAAGAACGTTCGATTGCACCACCCCCTTCTCAGCTGCTGACGCCAAAATAAAATCAGCTCTTATACCCTTTAAGGGCTATATATCAATAAGTTTTTGTTTGATTCCGCTCATTATTTCTTGATATAGAGCAGAGCAGAGCAACCAGCGAGATACAGCAGTCACAATTGACGACAAAAAACGTTCTAGAGTTCAACTCCCGTTTGAGCTATTGACACTAAAATTGAATCAGCACCTGTACCTGTTAGGGGCATTATATGGACCAAATTTTGTTTGCTTCCGCCTGCCACTTCTTGGGGAATAGCAGGCGCACATAACTCAAGAAACGTCCCATTGTTCCACCCCCCCCCCCTTGGAGGAATTCGCTCCAAAAACCAATGGGCGAAAGTTCACATAGCGGCACATATGTGTACCAAATTTCGTTCTATTTCATGCGGTAGTTTTTGCTCTAGAGCGGCCACAAAAAACTGGTCACACACATACGTGACACACACACACACGCGCGCGCGCGACAGACAAACACATTTTCCAAAAATGGTCGAAATGGACTCAGCACACCTCAAAACGTTCGAATTCGTCACAATTCAAAATCGGGAAATTTGCACGAATCCAATACTTTCTTCTATATGTTAGACATAGAAGAAAGTAAAAACTTGTTCTGTTTGATGTATTAATCTGTTTCGAGAACAAAATATATTTCTGTTTCTGTCCTATTTGATTCGCTGAGTAGTTTTTTAAAAAAGAAATTAAAAAACTCTTTCTGACTATTAACAGTTGAAAAACCAAAATAAACCTGTTTTTATGACTATCACCATTCGTTATTCATTGTAGAATTTTTTTCGTGAATGACGCATAGTATTTCAAGCTTATTTTTTTATGCTTGTCCGAAAGAACACCAATGTATAAAAGCTAATTTCACAGGAAAAAAATCTGTTCTTTCTAATGGTATACCAACGAAAGATGCAAGGCAACAAACTTGAGCTACAGTGCAATGAAAATAAGCAATTTTTAATTCGAATGATTTTGATAGCGATTTTGGAAAACAACTTTTTTTAGAAAATCAATATTTACGCTCTGCAACTATAGCCCATTAAAAACCTGTGTATTGATTGAATAATTACAAAAGTACAAGATTTGAAATATTTTTTTCAGAATTTATGACATTCTAAAATCTAGGAAAAAAACTTCCCTCTGTATTTTAGCAGGACTTTGCATGTATGCCACACAAAAGTTAATGAACTCAAACTCACAAAAAACTTGGTAGTATCAACAACCAAATGTATTTTAAGCTCCTAAAGTTTCAGGCTAACAGTGAGATAATATTTTTAGCAACCTTAGCTTAAACATGGCATTACGTTACGAAATACGGACTTTCGAGCTCTATTTTTCTTCCTTATCTGAAAGAACATCTTCGAAAAGGAAACTTATTTTGATGGGGAAAAAATACGTTTCCTTCTAATGGTCTTAACGAAAAGATGATGCCAAGGTGACAAACGTGAGCTAAAGCGCTTGTAAAATAGGCTATTTTTTCACTTGAGAGATTTCTATAGCCGTGCCGGATGACAATATCTTTAAAAAAACAGATGTTTAAGTTTTGCAACTGTAACCTTTTAAAAACAACTATTTTGACTATGGAACCACAAAGTACGATTTTTACACCATATTTTAGCATTAAAGTAAACAATAGAACATTTTTTTTAAGTCACAGCCTGTAGCTCTACTGCACACGTCGTAACGTCAAAGCAACTTCAAATGAAAGCTGGTCATAATAAGACGCTTGGGACGTCGTCATGGAGATGCATGCATTACAACTCGAGACCACAAATTTCAATAGCTGTTTTGAAACCTTTCTCAAAATCTAAAAGGAGGTGTAAGGTCATCTTTATGTAATAAATTTTGTGACCTGTTTTGCGTCTGTCAGTTTCCAGAATCGTGTGAGAGTGTGCCGTGTCAGCATTGCGTTTGCGTCCACATATATTGCCTCCAATTTTTTAATACACAACAATACATTGCGTACAAAGCACACGTGCCAAGGAATAAAAGGATAAAGTAATAATATGCTTAAAACTTTCTTGCAGAAGAGTAACCAAACGTTTCTCTGTCAACTATGCTTTAAAGTAACTAGATTCACTTCAAATTTTTCGCAAAGTTGCAATTACCCAAAGGATTAAATTCAGCACAGGTGCATAAAAGGTACAAAGATTTTTAGATGTTTTAGCTACCCAGGAATGCATGCAGCCCATGAGAATAAAACCGTGGGATTCACTGATTGAGATAAAACATCCTTTCAAGATTATAAAGTGAATATCCTTTCTCTCTAAAAGAATAAGTGCTTTAGGATGTTTGCTAAAAGACTGATTTCATACCCTTTTTACATTTTGTAAAGAGCTTAGGCATGGGACATGGAAATATATTATTCTTAACAAAAGAAATTGGCTGTGTCTCTTATATTAGCATTTAGTTTCAGAAGAACAACTACCGGAATGCAATGGGGGTCGTTTTCAAAATTTTAAAAGTATTTTTTCCTGAAAGAGCATGCTTAAAAACACAGGATCGACCATTTTTTAAATAATTTGTTTAAGCTTAAATTTAAAAAAACTTAAATCGGAGCGCTTTCATTGTTTAAAAATCGGACACTTTAAAAAAAATCATTTAAATAATAACTGTTGCGAAAATGAAAGTATTTTCTGGGGTTTATGCTTTTTTTTGCTCATTCTATCAATTTCAATGACTAAAAGTAGTACTTTTGACTGAAGGAAGCCACCATATTGACAAATAGGGCTCAAAACCGAGAAAAAAAAAACATACACATTGAATTTTAATGTAATCACGATAACTACAAAGTATTTTTTAAATCCTGAAATTTAAAGGCTTGTGCTGTCTTATTTGCTGAAAATCAATTCATGTGGCATAATTGCTATGCCACGAACAACTTCACAAGGTTAAAATATTGATGTACAGCCAGAACGGGCACGTTAAATATGTTAGGTGCCGCGAAGTCCTCCAAGTTCCAGTTCGATATTAATTTCTTGGGGAGGGGGGGGAGGGGGCGTTGGATCAGAGATTACTCTGCTCCAGCTCGGGATAAAAAAACAGAGCTGTTTTCAGGATCCCATCCAATCGATTAAATCGCATAAATTTCTATGTACGTGGAAACCTGGAGTGTGTGAAGTGTGAAGGCATGCTTCAGATACATGTGTTGGTTTTCACCATTGGTCCCATGAGCCGTTTTATAACATGACAATGCACGGGTCACACATAGAAAATGGTGTTAGAGTACTGCCTCTTTGACATGATCACCTTTTCTGGTCGGCTCCATTCCCTGATTTTTCCCAGATCGAGTAACCTGGGATCCCTTCGGATGATACATTTTACGGCCTACTAGTTTGATGTAACAAGAAGCTCCGTTACAAGAAATGTGATACGAGATGACGTAGGACAACGTATGAGACTTCTCAACCTCAGTGTCCGACTGTATCGCTTCGTACATTCATACAAGGAGATCGCTCAACATTGGTACCAAAACTTCTATTCATTTGGGATTTTTTCCAGAAATAAATGATCATTTTGCTTTCATTTTGTAATTACTTTCTCATATCAATGTTGTTCTTACGTATATAAAATTGCATTTTCATTCTAACAACCCCTTCTTGGTGCGTGTTTTTTTTTTTTTCTTATCATAGAACGTAGTTAATAGAAAGCAAATATTTAAGAGAACAGTTAAAAAATAATCACAACTAGCAACAAATTACATGCACGTTCTTCACTTTTCATACGAAAAACAGTTTAGCACTTTTGAAATTATAAAAGCCCGTTAGTCGAGTCAAAGATTTTCTAATGTGATCACACCTAGAAAAGATTATAACATAAACATCTTCAAGAATATGTTCAGGACATAAATTAGAAAATGGTTTAAAGACTGAATATCGTAATTTTGTTGTTATTATCTATATAATTAAAGGGACTATTAAGATCGTAATATTGTTGTTTTTTATCTATATGATTTGAAGTTGTACACATTTTAAAATCCTTAGTTCTCAACCATAAATCGAGGGAGTTTTCAACACTTGAAATGATCCAAATTGTTGAAAGATTTCTCATTCACGCATTTTTTATCAATTGAGACATAGTGTTAATTAAAACTACATTTTCCCATTGTTTACATTTTGGCAAGTTTTAGTTTTTTTCGTGAATTTTCAAAAAGAGCATTTCCACCCCCCCCCCCCTTTTTATACATTTTTAGCATTTTTTTATTGAACAATCACGATTGCATATTGTTTTCATTTGACCGTCCTTGATATTTGGTTCCCTTTTCAGACAGGATCTGGAATCCTTGCAACACCATCGTCCAATGGTCTCTGCAGGTACTGATCTTCTGGTCCTGGGACTCCACCAGCATCACTGTCCAACGGAAACAGTTTCTTCTGGATGATGACATCCATGCACTACACACACACACACACACACCGCATGACTACAGGACGCAGACGCCTACACCACACGATGCCTACGCACACACATACACGCCTTTGTATACATACACAGGTCTACACACACACACACACACCTATACACACAGGTTAGGGCTTGGGGGGAACAGGAGCCTTTTCCAGAAACAATAACCCCAATGAGCAGGGCCCTGTCGCAACTCGTGATTGCGAAAAACTAATTTGAATTCAAAATGTCAGAATTTATTATTATTTCAATTTAAAATTAGTTGTTATTTATTTGGTTGCGAAAGCTATTGTGCCAAGTTTTGTGAAAAAAACTTAAGGAAAATATTGAAGCACATAGTGTTTCCCCGTTATAAAATATCCCTGCCACTTACTATATATTATTCACTTCTATTTATCCATAATTATATTTTTCTCACCAAACAGAGGATGAAACGAATTTGCTTAAGTCATTTCTTACGAAATATTTTATAAATAGCACAAAAAAGGTCGATAAAATACCTGCACGGAAAAAAATTCTGTGACAATTTCTTTACAAGATGTCATTTCTATAAATAAAGCAAAATAATTCTCAATAAATTGGACTCTTTTAGATTCTGTTGACATAAAAACTATTTACTTAAAAAATAAAGAAGCGGAAGCATCGACAAATGCCAAAAAGAAAAAAAATGTTACGAAACGTTTTTCATAGCATCTTTAAAACCACTTTTAACATTTGATTTCAAACTGAATTTCAGGCTATTACTTGAAAAATGTCTTAAGAATTAGTCATGAATGGGGAAGCGAACTTTTCTTCATTCCTTCTAACAACGCTCTTAAATAAGAGCGACCACTTCCCTTTATTGCTTCGTAATTCACCGAAGCCAATTATGTAGCATCGGGGGAAAAGTCATAAAATAAATTCCCGGAGAATGTTAATGCTGTTAATGGGAGGCATCGGATGTCTTTGCAAACTACGACGGGACTGAATTCCTGGCGGTCTTTAAGTTCCGTAATATTGGTCGGTGTGTCAGGCGAAAGAAATGAAAACTTTATACCAACTATAAAGTTCAGGAAGTTATCTTAAGTACAGCAATTATAGAGGGTAGTATTCCGATGAGACCATGCATGAGACAAATGAAAATTCATTGAAATCTTTTTTTTTTTTTTTTGACATGTTAGTTGCAGTTAGTTCTTGTAAAATGTCTGTCGCACATCTCTCGTTCTATCCACTTTGATTTATGATAACGGTAAAAATATAAGTAAATATCTATCGATAAAAGTTGCTTAAAAAAACAAACAGCAAAAGTTTTTTACAAGTACAGAAAATAGTTTCTCATGTGTATTAATAAATCTAACAATTTTCGTTATCTAGTCTCATTCCTCTTACTTTGACGTGGCACTCTTCAAATAATTTTTGATAAAAGGATTCAATTGGTCCATATCAACTTCAAGATAGTGAGATTAAATAGAAATATTTTAGATACATATTTTGTTCTAGTAACTTTTTTAAAGCTTAACACTTTATGTGATAAGAAAAGGATGATTTGCTGTAGTATGAGTCATTTCTTAGCAAATAAAAAGATTTTGCTAAAAACTGTCTGACATATCGTCACCTCAGAGCAACAGTAAGTTATCTAAACCCAGAAATAACACTAAGGTATCTAACTGTTGCTCTGAGACGACGATATGTACCCGTCATAAGCAATACGATCACTTAGTTTATCATATTTACAATAATTGTAAATAATAATTTTTCTTGCTGCTTCATATTAGCTACAATCAAGTGCCCATACTTTGGAGTTTTGAACTTGTACCTTTAATAGCATATTAGTCATATGTTTTACACTCGAACGAAGTATTCTATTTTTATGGTGTGCCTTAGTCTTTTAAATTTGTAGATATGTCCCCTTTAAAAAAAAATGTTTATTGTCCCAAGTTAAGGACCATCCTCCCTAACTTGGGACACTTATTATTTTGATCTATCTTTCATGTATTCAGCAAAATAGATAATAGTTTGGGACACCAATTATTACTTTAAAGAAGTTTATTTTTAGAACCCAATAAAGAAAAAATATCGTTAGATAGAAATAATATAATCTTGTAAACGTCCAATGTTTTCAGAATGTATACTTGCCCCTGAAAATGTTAATGTCTCGCAAGCCTTCTTAATTTTTTAATGTAATATTTCAGCGTTCCCCTCTGTGTTTGGAAGCATAAAAGCAACTGGTAAATCCAAATAATTACTAATACAGATTATTTTTAGCTCTCCATGTTCCTTATTTCACATCTTTTCACATTCATTTTACGCATTCTTTTTCACATTAATCCTTGTCATTCACAACATTTGACAAATTTTCTGTCCTGTTATGGTATGACACATTTACTGTCATCTGAATAATACTTAAATAAAAAACTTTGTACTTATACTTTATCTTAATAAAATGTTACACTTTATTTCTGCAATATCCCTTATAGACACTTTTTATACCTTCGGTCTCCAACTTAGAAAAATGTCCCCAGTGTGGAGCGTATTTGCAATTTCTCAAATATATGAATAGATTAGTTATACTGAACTAGTTAAATGGAAACGAATTTGCCGAAATAAGGCACAGGAATATTGCAAAGATGAATTGTTAAACAAATTCAAACTAATGCTACTCAGTTAGCGTAGATATCCAAAGTTATTTTCATGTTTTAAAAATGCATATTTTTTCGAAGTTTTCAAAATCATTTAACTAACTAATAAAGCTTATACAACAGAGATTAATTCACTTAGCCTCATAAGATAACTATTCAATCATTCGTTAACAGCATTTATTTCTTACTGGTGAAATACTAACAGGTGTATCAACCCTCCCAACTAAATTCGCCAAAATGTCCCAAGTTAGTTCCCAAGTACGGGCGACTGTCTGAAGTTCCTAAGCAAATTCAAACATACTTGCACGAGCCTTTCTTTTGCACGGAACTTGTGCATTTGTTGAACGGTTTGAGCAAGCAGCTTTTTCAGCCAAATTCTGGCGCATAGGTTCAAATTGGCTTGCATGTGTGTGCTTATGCAAGCATTCTTTGGCAAACATGCTTGAGTGGATGTAGGCAAGGGCGCCCATATAGGGGGGCAAGGGGGGCTCGAGCCCCTCCCCTTGGAAATTAAAACTTCCTTGCTTGTAGTAACTTTATTCTTTGCAAAAATATAAAAATATTTCTTCTCCAGTCATTAATGAATAAATAATTAAAAATGTCAAGTTTTAATGATTTTAATCTGTCCTGAAATCTGCCTCCATGGGGAAAATATCCTGCTAAAACCATGGTTGAATTTTCTGAGCCCCCCCCCCCTTACAATTTTGCATATGGGCGCCCATGGATGTAGGCAACTCTAATTTTGTTGTAAAGTAGTAAAATGTTTAGAATTTTGACGGCGTAAGATGAACCTATTCCAAGTGTGAAAAGGTTATATTTAAGCGGATAAAAATACATTATCCAAACAAAATAGATCTCTTTTTGCGTAAAATGAGAACTAATAGCTCTAATCGAAGTGATATCAAGTTCATTGTCCACAAACTGATAGGTATAATTATTCAGTTGCCTATTACTGTAATATTTTTATTTAAAAAAAAAAAAACTCTTACAGAAGGAAAAAAAAGTATAGTACAGACTGGTTCAAAAGTAGGCGTACCCCCCCCCCTTTTTTTTCAACATTACGTTGCATTTTTTTATGCATAGGTACTTTGAAGTTTTAAGAGTCATGAACATGTGCAGAACACTATCATTGTCGTAACACAGCCAAATTCTGCGCCATGTTGTTGCGTATGTTTTGTAGACTTAAGCGGCACAACTGAGGAAAGGTTTTGAAGTCCAAACCCTCTTCAAGAACTCTCAGTTTTAACATACATATTTCCAAGTCTAACGAGGTAGTTTATATGCCTATAATGGTCGTAACCAAAAGACTTACCGAGGAAATAATTTCTGGCTGCTCTACTGGCGAAATTTTAGGGGTTCGGAGACATTTTGCCACAAAACATCGGTGAAAAAATGGCGCAGAATTCTGCTGTTACGTTCTAGATGTTGTCCTGTCGATATTTATGACTCTTAAGATTTCAAAGTAGCTGTGTATAACGAATATTCAACCATAAATAACACAACGTAGAAAATAAAAGGCGAGGAGGGGGGAGATTCACCCACCTTTTAAACCAATCTGTACAAACAAGTATTAAAACATCCTCATCATTAAATATCATTTTCGCTCTATTTCAGGCATTGTATTCACTGTGCTACTACACCTTTCAATGAATTTTAATTATCACGATGCAAAGCAAAGCACTAATTTTGATCTCAAAGTTTTAATTAACATTTAATGCATTTTAGGGTTATAATAATTGAATAATAGGGAAATATCTTCGCAGAGTGAAATATGAGCGCATGGAATTTCAGCTCACTCTTTAATAGTTATTCAAATTATGCTCTGATTAAATGACTGAAAAAATTGCTGAAAGTTTGAAATGCTTGGTCTGTACTCTTTAAAATAAACGAAACACTCTTTCTCTCCAAGAACTGCATAATTTTCCTCTAGGGTGAAATTCTAGTCAATAGCTTAGAAGGAAATACGGCGATTAAAACATAAAGCTGGTTACGGCTGTAACAATAGTTTTGCAGCACTGCTTTGTAAAATACCTCTTTTCCTTAATTTAAACTCACATTTTAAATCGATGCTAAAGGCATGCGTGTGCCGTGCATGCTTTTATTTATAACCAGCGTTACCCGCACTGCTTTGCCTGTAGTAGAAAATTAATGGGTCATTTGTTTAGCTTGTATATTTACAAATAATAGATGATGAATTTCTCGCCAGTTTGCTATGTTCATTTGCTCGCCTATGTTTTGGTTCCACGTTATGACAATTTGGAAACATCCTCTTCCATGTTATGATAATTTGATCGGTAAAATTTTCTTATAATTGGAATAGGAAAAGAACAAAATTGAATTTTTGAAAAATCGCTTCGAGGTGCACAACCAAATGCTACAAACTAATTTTGTGCGAAATTTAAAAAAAAAAAAAAAAATCGGCCGAAGGGTCTAGGCGCTATGAACGTCGCAGAGATCCAGACAGAGATATTATTGGTAGAGACTTTAAATAATGTACGATATTCTAGGAAAACGGTATTTTTCTTTAAATCCTTTTTTTACCAAAATATAATGAAAAAAAAATGTGATGGACAAAAAATATGTTGAGTCAAAAAGTTTTTAAAAAAGGGGGTCAGAACATTTTATTTTCAAAATACAAACTTTTAGCGACAGTCACGTCTTCATTATTTTGTTTACGTAAAACTTGGGAAGTTTCTTTTGTTTTTTCGCAATTTCATTACTATGGCAAAAGTGAAACAAAAATTAAACATCCAGCATCCAGCATTCATTTGAACTTTTTACGATTTGAACTCAAATTCCCGAACTGCGATAAGATCCTACTCGTTGGGTTTCTTGTTTCTATAGATGAAATGGAAATGGTCAAGAAATTTGCACCCGTCATATTATGCAGGGCTGCGGAGTCGGAAGGAAAATGGCCGCCTCTGACTCCGACTAATGCATTTTGAAACGTCCGGCTCCGACTCCAACTCCAACTTTTTTAATTCATATTTTTATTTTATTTTTTTCAATTTTCCTCCCTCATCGGAAGGGGGGAAAACCTTTAAACAAAAATTAAAATAATGTATTTTTTATGAAGTTTTCGCGTTGTATTTTATTGCAAACCTAAGATGCTCACAATGTTAGAAATTCAATTTCAAAATCAAATTTTACAATAGTTACTATTTTAAAACTGAGATTAATTAAAAATCCTATTTTTTTAAAAAAAGAGGATTAATTTGCTCCCCTTTAATGTTTAACCAATACATGTTGATCAAATCGTGTGCTTTCAATTTTCGAAAGCTTTAACTTAAGAGAAAAAATACTTTTTTGCAAAGTCAAAAATCCTTTCTTGAGAGGGAGAGGTCAACCCCGGGTGAAACCCATCTGGTGGATGAAACTCCAAGTTAACTTCTGAGTTAGTAAAAAATATAAAAAATGCAGAAAAAGTTTCCCAACGAATCTTAAATTATATTTCATCTATGAAATTTAGGCGTAAATAGGGCACCATATTACGAAGAGAGGCCGGGTACATGTACTTCTTGAGCAAATTTTACACAAAATGCGGCGGTATATAACTTTGTACGAATAGCTTATACCTACAATTCTTCTTCGCTCAATTTTAATTTTATTTGCTGCTTTAGAACTAACCTTAACATGAAGATTTTTAAGATTAACTGAAATTATTTTGTGTTGTAATCAAGAAATCATGCACTTTTTTTTGTTTCATACTCTTTAGTGAAAACCAAGCTTTTATAGTCTTTGGATTTAAAAAAAAAAAAAAAAAAAAAAAAACAGATATATATATTCAATTGGATCTTTTGGATTTGGGCTTTCGCGTCATCACTTATTTGAATTTAGCGAATAACTTCAGAAGTTTCTTCCCGAGCTACGGATCCTGACTTGCTTTACTATTTCCTGAGATCGAAGTAAAAAACATATTAACATTTTTATTAGAAAGTGATCTTTGTAAATGTTAGGCAACAAAACCGTTTTCTGACAGTTGCTATTAGTTAAAGAAAGTTAAAAAAACAAGCAAACTACTGAGTCGGTGGAAGTAGCTATTACAGAAAGTAAAAGTTCGATAAATAAAGAAGCAAGCTGGTTGCCATTGGTAGTTTTGCTTTTTAGTAAGTCTTTATAAGATGGGTAGACCATGTGGAAGGCCACTGTAACGAATAAGCAGTTTTTAGGAGTTCAATTACTGCATAAATGAAAGAAACAAACTATTAATTAACACTTCGTTTTATTACATATCATAAAAATTACTACATATAATCACTACTTATTAAACTTAACTTTTGTTAAGCTCTTCCAAACGACCTTACAAGGAACAGTGCTCAGTACAAGCCCATTACTATAAATCAGTCGTTCAACTTAAAACTGCATCTGTAATAATTAAAATATCTGCTTTTACTAAAACTACATAAACAGCTCTTTCATTTAAATGAAACATTAAATACTTAAAATACATTATAATCTTTTTTTGAAAAACTCAAAGAATTTTTCTTAATCACCATCGTATAACTAAGAGTATATTAATCGAAATTATTTAAAAATTACAGTAATGAGTGTTATTTCGATAAAAAATAAGTTGCCAGTGCTTTTAGAATGAAATTATTTAAAAATAAGTAACCCATAATGGCCTTCGTAGGGGTCCGTTTTTTGTAAGGCCAAAATGTTCCTAAACAGGCCAAACTAACAATTACCATCAATGACAAGTACTGTTACCTCTTAATAAATAGCTTCTAAGATTGCGTATTGGAATTTCTGTACCTCAGAGCCAGAGGAACGTAAGTCACATTATTATAATTTTACAGTAGAGAGGAAAAACTTTTATCTGTCACATGTAAAAGATGGAACGCGTGCTCTTTTAACCCTGGTAAAAAATTGAAAAGGATTTTTTATAAAGAATTTCGTTCACATGACTCGATGCGGATTAGGCTTCCACATACAATGCACTAATAAACAGAAAATCGCAATTTTTGGATTTATGCCAATCTGGCTCTGCGGTACAGATATTGAACTTTAACTCTGAATAATTTGTATTAAATTGATTATTTTCTACTGCTTCCATGTCGCGTCTTTTGAACTAGATTCATTCCATGTACTTCATCTTTTTCGAAGTTTTGATCCTGACATTCTTGAAATCTGAAATTACGCGTATAAAATTTAATCATCTTTAGTATTATCGACTTATTTTTATTTAGACACACGGCAGCGTGTCAGCCAAGTTCAGAAAACAGGCGACACATCTACCAGTGTGTATCTTACACGAAGCATTTCAAACTACTTTTGACGCCCTCATTTCTCAAAAACTATTAAATCTACGTACTTGAAATTTTGTACGTCTAATAGAGCTGCATAGCAGACCTATAATTCTAAACTTCATGAATGTACCTCTTCTAGTTATTGATTTATTAAGATCTGAAAATTGTCATTTTTTACACTGACTGAATCACTCACTCATCAAAATGTTTTCGAACTTCCTAGTGTCTCATACACTTGAAATTTGGCATAAAGATAGATTTTCATGCATATGTAAAGGGAAAAATCTAAAAAGTCAAAAAACTACATTAAAATAGCAAAAAAACTACGCTATTTTTTTTTATGAGCATCACGGCGTAATCACTTCACCGCGCTATTGCAAAAT
Source organism: Uloborus diversus (assembly GCF_026930045.1). Classification (NCBI taxonomy): domain Eukaryota; kingdom Metazoa; phylum Arthropoda; class Arachnida; order Araneae; family Uloboridae; genus Uloborus; species Uloborus diversus. The sequence continues at coordinate 131,001,077 of NC_072731.1, forward strand.
ATTTCGCCAAATAAACCAAAACAAATGGACTCGTCAAACGTTGCCAAAACAAGGTTGTTGAAGATTTAAATTAACAATTTAATTTCTAACCAAAATGGGGCTTTAAACAATTCGGAACTCCAGCGCTCGAATACGCTACCTTGCGGTGATTTACAAAACTGCCGATGGAACTGAAACATTGCCACGTTTTAGTTCCATGTGTGTCTGTTGACGTAAACACAGGCAGTTTGTTCTGAGTATTTATTAACGCAATCGATGTGTCTTAGTTTGCTTTCAGCTACAGAAATTAATTCGTCCCCTAAGAGTATTCTCGAGCTTCTCAAAATAATGTTAGTTTTCCTTATTTCTTTCAAAAAAGTATTAAATGGTGGACGCGTAAACAAGAAAACTCTGGATTAACAAAATTGGATAACGTTATACCAGGTAAAATTTTTTATTGTATGAATTTGTAAGAATATGAGTTTTTTTTAAATCTTAAATTAATTTAACTAATCATATTTTACAGCAGCATTTAGTTGGAATGGACAGTATGCAAAATATTTTCTTAGATTTATTATCGAAGAACAAAATGAAAAATGTTTAACCTAGAAAGAATTTACTTTATTCCTTTTATTCTCAGCTGAAAGGTTTCGCCAAATTTGTTTAGGGTTATAATTTTGGTATTGTGCGAGCAAAGTAGCCTTGGCGAGATTTCGCGTTTTTAGTTAAACCATTTTTAATTTTTATCATGAGTGGAATAAAATGGTAGTAAGATTACAGAATTCGATAAGTGAAAAGAAATAATGGTCAATCAACTGAAAAGAAAACTACCACCATATATCCGTGAGAATTTTGTTGATGATTTGCATAACATGACACAATTAAATCGTAACTCAGAAATTAGAAAAATCGAAACAGAAAATTTTTAAATGAACCGATTCGGGAATTCGAGAGAAATAACTCAGCTACAAATGGAAAAAAAAGAAGCGCTAGCCAAGTAAGGCAAAGAAGTATCATCTTCTTTCGATAATAATTTGTAATGTCATATTGAATTTTCTAGCATTAATTGTTGTTCTTGTCAGGCCACAATTGTTATTTAGTTTTATCAAGAATTGATAAATATCGAATTCAACATCGTGGAAATAGCTGCTTAGAACTACGAACTACCTAGTTTGCATTAATCTTTGACGTTTACTAATGCTTCTTGAATTCTCATTTCTTTCTACGTGGGCCAGAATATCCACAAGACTTTGAAAATTAATTTAAAAAGAATAAAGCGAAAAAATCATACGTACGAACAAAAATCACAACACTTTTAGCATTTTCTTCGTTACCATGTGCGTTTGTTTTAGTTTTCAATTCCGCCATTAGACAGTGACTTTAGTGCCCCCTACAGTTCGTTGGAGTTGCGAATATTTTAAGATCCGCTAAAGTGAAAAATGATCCATCAAATAATTAAAATTGCAAATCTGGAGCTAAGCCTTTAAAATCAAAAATAACCAGCTTTAAAATATATAAAACTTCAGAGCTTAATTAAATGCAAAATTTAAAATAATAAATTTTAATGAGATGTAAAAGCAGGGGAAAAAAACCCATACATTTGTATACGCTTTTGCATTTATACTTGTCTAAATTAGAACATAACCTTTGATTTAGTTTTTCAAAAAGTAATGATATCCCAACAAAACATAAATGTGATAAAGAAGCCAAGTTCGGTTGAAATGAGGTGCGGGAAAGACGGTGTCACCGACAAAAAAAGTTCAGATCTAAAAGTTACCAAGTTCCATAGCAGTTCCTCATAGAAGTTGGATTTTAACATGTTCTTCAATTCATTTAGAAAACAATTTTTTACTTTCTTCGATATTGGATTTAAAACTTGGTAAGTTTGAAAAAAAAAGTGATGACTAAAACTTGCCGCGAGTTTTAAATCCAATATCAAAGAAAAAAAAAATGTTTTCTAAATGAATTGAAGAACATGGGAAAATCCAACTTCTATGAGGAACTGCTATAGAACTTGGTAACTGTTTAGATCTGAGCTTTTTTTTTGTCGGTGACACCATCTTTCCCGCACCTCATTTCAACCGAACTTGGCTTCTTTTTCACATTTATGTTTTGTTGGGATTTACTTAACAAGATTATAGCTCCTACTGTATATAAGTAGGAAGTTTCAAATAAATGTCAAACACAGAAGACTTCGTTCTTTCAATTAGGGCCAACATTTTTAACGTACGGGTAAATTTTTACTACCATAATTGTGAAAAACGTTAAATTGGTTTTTAATTAATATCTCCGGTAGTTAAAGTTCTACAGAAACGATGCCAAGCTAAGAACACTTTCGATCAAGTCTTCTTTTGAACGAAAAATGAACTATCAAAATCGGGTCATCTGTTTAGGAGTTACAGTGCCACAAAAAGACACACTGATACACTTTTAAAACTTATTTCCCTTTCCTTTTTGCAACGGGGGGGGGGGGGGGGGTACAAGTTGACTTCTGAAATGATACCTTATAATTTAAATAGGGAATAAAACCTAATTTAAAGGGAATTTAAAAGTCTTTCAATCAAGTATTTAAAATTTTTTAGAATAGCAATGATCCGTTTAAGATCCGTCAAAAAAGTAACGGATACGGATACAGATCTTTATTTTCCCTTGGATATCCGCGGATACGGATACGGATATCCAGAACATCACTAATTATTACTAATGAATTGCTAGAATACGTAATAACGAGGCATATTCATAAAAAAAGAAATGGTGATTAGGATGCGGTAATAAAGAAAAAGATTTTGTGGACAACATTCACCAGTACACTTATCAAAACGTTAAACGCTGTAAATATTTAAGTATTTTTTATTTCTTACCCATCTTGTACAATGGGATTTAGTAATCTGGAGTTTGAGTTCATCTATATAGATTTTTTCTTTCTTCTTTCTTTCTTTTTTTTTTTGAAAAAAAGAAAAACCGTTTTTTTTAATGAAAAGTCTGCTTGAGTTAAGCCCTAAAAATATGAATCAAGTTAGCTGCATACAATTTGTAACTATGACGAAAAGTATTCCGTTCTCAAAATAAACATTAAAACAAGTCTTCATTGTAATCGAATTACAGAGCAACATCAACTTTGGTCAAATGAGGATAATAAGCAATTCATGATTGATAAAAAAAAAAAGTAAAACTAGAGGTACATAATGATTGATGAATTCATCTTTAGTGACATAGTGACTCATGCAAAATTAAAATCGTAGAGAAACGCTTCTTTTTCAAAAACATTTCAATAACAGTTGGTATTTGAAACACTAAAATTGTTAATAGTTTAATTTTTACAAATTATTCACTGTAAATTCTGTGCATGCTTTAAAACTTACGCACAACAAACTTAAAAAACATGTATTAGAAAAATTTAATGCTTATAAAGAAAAAAAGACAGAAAAATAAATGAATAGATGTTTAACCTTTTTCTATGCTGAATAAAAATGTGTTTAACCAGTAGAGTATATGGATAACTTTGTTGGAAGAAAAGTTAACGATACAAAGAAAAAAGACAAGTATCTAAGTAATAAATGGTAGTAAAAAAGAACATTCTACAGCTTCAATGATTGATAAACACACTGAAGGCGACAAAAGCAATGTTTGTTTGGCGCTCATAAAACTGATAGAGAAAATATTTGAATAAAAGCAACCTACAAGTTTTTAAGTCATATTTACACATACAATAAGGTGCATCCGGAAAGTACTCATTAGAAGCACTTGCCATTTTTAATTTAATGATTTTTTTTTCTTATTTATTATTATTATTTTATTTATTAAGGAAAAATGCAGATTAAAGGATCACGGTGTTTTGCATTTTTCAGTAATGAATCTGTTAATATGTTAACTTGAAGTACAAATTTAGAGCTCCATTAGTTTTATGCCTCATACATACATACACACACACGCACCAAGGCTTCACTCGATACGCGTCTTATCGATAGAAACAAGACTCGATAGAAACACGTATCAAGTGAAGTCTTACACACACACCAAAAAGCGTATCAAAATAAAAAGGAGCGAAAATTGATGTCTTCCATTTAAACAGGAATAAAAAAATTTGCAGTACATCTAAAATATACCACTAATGGTTTTCATCGAAAAACAAAAGGTTCTTGTAAACAGTTTCATTTTTTAAGTAGAACATTGTTACAAATTTTTTTCATAATAAATATGCTTAATTACAACTTAAATATGTTTAACGGGTACATCAACTTATGTATAATTTGAACAGGTTGATCATTTATACTTCCACTCTGTAAATGGTATGAATAATTCACGGAAAAAATTGACATAACCATGAATGCCAGTAAGTATGGGCTATGATTTATAAAAGCAGCATGTAACTTTTAAACTTTAAAAGACATATGAAAATTCAAGTACTTCAGGACAAAATGTCAGTGCTCGGGTTTGTATCGGCATAAATTTTGATGGCAAGAATGGTAATGGGATCAGTAAAAATGCTTTCAAACCTGTAAAAACATTATTGCATAATAAAATTAGTATAGATTTATTTATTAACTAGTGTGTACCCGCACGGCTTTGCCCGTAATAGAAAAATTAAAAGGTCTTTTGGTTCACCTGTATATTTACAAATAATGTATGGTGAATTTTCTCGCCAGTTGGCTTGTACCCATGTTACGGTTCCACGTTATGATAATTTCGTATCTCGCCAATTGGCTTGTGCCCATGTTATGGTTCCACATTATGATAATTTCGTAAATAATGTATGGTGAATTTTTTCGCGAATTGGCTTGTACCCATGTTACTGTTCCACGTTATGATAATTTCGTATCTCGTCAATTGGCTTGTGCATATGTTACGGTTCCACGTTATGATAATTTCGTAAATAATGTATGGTGAATTTTCTCGCCAATTGGCTTGTACCCATGTTACGGTTCCACGTTATGATAATTTCGTATCTCGCCAATTGGCTTGTGCCCATGTTACGGTTCCACGTTATGATAATTTCGTAATTTACTCGTCCATCTTATGATATTTTTGTTCTTAAAATTGGAATAGAAAAAGAACCACATCGAATTTTCGAAAAATCGCTTCGAGGTGCACACCCCCATGCTACAAACTAACTTTGTGCCAAATTTCATGAAAATCGGCTGAACGGTCTAGGCGCTATGCGCGTCACAGAGATCCAGACATCCAGACGTCCTACAGACATCCTATAGACATCCAGACATCCTCCGGACAGAGAGATTTTCAGCTTTATTATTAGTAAAGATTTAAGAGACTTAGCTCTGTTACATATGCACTTACTAATTCGTAATATTTGCGAAAAACTCACGAGTTCATGCATCTGGCTATTTTTTTCCTATCAATTTGTATTAAAATTTTAATGTTCTGTATTTTAAGTATAGGTATAAGTTACTTAGACCTTTGTACTGTCTAGTTTTGCATCTTCAATAATTTTTCTAATTCTAGTAATGTTATTATTATTGGTTTTGATTTAAAAGTTCAAAAATCGCAGTTATAAATTAATAAATGCATTGCGTAAATTTAATTTTGGTGAGTATTTCTTAGCAGCAATTATATTTATATAAATCTTCATTAAATAATTCGATGTGTCAAAATATTAGAATTTCAAAACTTTGATTATTTTTCCATGGTTGCCCATCCCATCTCCCAAGAGCAAGTCCCCTCCAACCCCAAAAGATTACTATAAACCTCAAAATCGGGTGCATCCAAAAAAAAAAAGCCCTAAAACACCCCTTCAAAACTTTCAATGTCCCTCCCCCTCCACAGGTGCGCATGCCTGGTTTTTCGCTGTATCAAAGCCATCGATGTTTTAGTACAAACATCGTTTTTTCATTAATTTCGAATCTATAGTTGTTCTATATGGTTTAATAACTTTTACTGTAACATTCAAAATCAATGTTTATCATCAAAAAAAAATTTTTTTTCGTAATTCTCTACAATTACAAGCAAAATTCATTGTTACTCACGCAGACTATAGCACAAGATGATCAGATGAAATTTTAAATAATGACGCTCATTTGATGCTTAGAGAAAGTTGCCAATTTCGTTCTTTGCTCTTCAAGTCCTTCGTTTACTTGGATCTAATCAGCAGCTTATTAGCAGAGCTAATACGTGTTTTAGCAACAACACATTGATTTCTAAAGCAGTTTCGACCAATTAAGTTTCCGAATTTACATAAGAATACTTTAGAACTCGGAAGAAAATGTCACTCTAAATGCAAATAGGAATCAATAGATCTTTGATTAACTTGTCCATGCCAAGATTCTCATACAATTTTCAACTTTACTGCTTTTCTTCGGTAAAGAAGCAAATGAAATTAAGCATAAATTCACGCTGCCATATTTTTTTAATGCGCGCATAAAGCTGATATTGGCACTTTGTTGATTAAAGTTCCTTCGTTCTAATCCAATAATGTTTAAGAGTTTTTATTTTTTCAAGAACTTGCTTCGTTGTTTTTAGATGATAACAAGCAAACTTTAAAGCATTTATTTTTTCGTAAACGTCATTGTGTGCTTTGATTTATTAATGAAAATAATGTCTAGGTCGATATTCATTTTTCATTTTTTTTAAGTCGATGCTTTGATTTTTGCCTAATGAGGACATTCCACGAAAAAGTCAACCATTCGTCCCGCACGTAACGGTTCATATATTTCATTAAAAAGTAATAATTTTAAAGGGTAATGACGACATTTATTGCTTAAGATATCACACATAAATTTGTAATTTGTTAAGCAGGAAAAAAATGTTCATTAATATTTTAAAATTTAAGTTTTAATAAAATATATGAAGCATCACGTGCGGGACAAAAAAAAAAACGTTTTCCGTGGAATGCTCCAATGACGTTTTCGAAATGACCAACGCATCGTAAAGCAGCAAAACCATTTGCAATAATAACTTGCAATAATAAGGCGAAGAAAAAATTTGAGCATATCTGCAAGGAATTCAATAAACAGTAGAAATTAACTTAGAAATCTTACAAATTAGTTAGTTTCCAGACTTAATTCTAGATTCTCACTGTCGAAACTACATTAGATAGATGCTACTCTAAACTGCGGCAGAAGAAAAATACTGATGTCTTGCATAACTTTGAAAAAGAAAAAAAATTCTTAAACAGATTTTCCTCGAGATATTATTTGAGTTATATATGTATACTAGTTGTGATGTTTGGCCATTCTGTAAAGTTTGTCTGGATCAAATATACCTTTTGAATCAGAAACTATCCAATATATCAAGTAGGGGAGACTGGGGATACTTGACCCCTGCGTATTCATGATCACACAGCCAAAAATCACACACCAAAATCATCAAGTAGAGATTTGAAACCTGACAATTTTGTTTAAGTTATACTTTTACATTAAAATTGGCAACACTTTGTTTTTTTTTTTCAGCCATTTTGTTTTAGCTCAAAAAATGATTGTTTGAATGTGTCAAGGGATTTTTTTTAGGAAAGCATTCCGAAGTTTATTATTATTCGCTATATACAACTTTAAAAAAATACCAAAGCGTAATAGACAGTCTTTAATCATTGAGACATTCTGTTAGTAAACTGCCACTGATTGTAAATAATAGAATAAGTATGTTTGTAAAAATCGCATATTGTTGATACTTGATCCCTTCGTTTAGAGGGAACATGATCCCAGGCATCAAGCATCCATAAGACATAAACACAATGAAAACAATATAACTGTTGTTTTCTTAGTTCACATTAACTTAAAACACTCAAAACCATGTTCACATAATAAAAAACATAATAGTTAAAGGTGCCTTTTTAATTCAGAAAGACACACATTTCTTCATCTCAATAATCTGTTTTATTTTTTAGTTTTCAGTATTTATTTATTTGAAATATTTTTATTTCTTTTCATTGTTTTTTAGCGATAATTTCAATTCTACATCCAGAGTTATTTCATTTCTTTCTCTCTTTCTACATTTTGTTTTTTACTTTCACAGGAAAATAGACAAAAAAAGTTACAAATGAGTAAGTTAACTGTGCTGATTTGGCTCGATGGTGTGGCTGTTGGTTTTATTCGGTGTAGAATGACAAATAGTGTTCAATTAAGGGTAAAATGCCAGAAAAAGAAGTTCCCATTTATCAAGCAAATAATTCTGTTATAAGAGAGAAAAAAAAGACGGTTTTTATTTTACACATTTTACAAAATTTCAATCAAATTCTTTTCTTTTTTGTCGGTTATTTTTTCGTGTTGATTATAATCCAAGTACGCAGGAACAAAAAATGCCAATTCGTTTCAAAAATTAATTTAGATTTAAACGACTTAAAATTGCTTATAACTACTTTTCAATTGAATTTATGCCCTTCGTGCTTGGGCACGATTTAAACATTTTCAGCAAGGTTTTTACAGGAATTCTTATAGTACCGAATTTGGAACAAAAAAAACTTATTTTTACGCATTATTTTCATGCTATTAAAAAACTAAATACAAAAGAAACAACTATGCATTTTGGGACAAACGCTTCAAGAACCTGATGAACCTGACCTAAAGTACGTACAACTGAAATTTGGCAACTCTGAGCGTTTTCATGCGGCCAAGAGGCCAGGGATGTACAAACCAAATTATGCATATTCAAACTCTCAAATTTATTTGGACAGAGATAAATATAAGTATAAAATAAACATACCTGCGAAAATCCATGCAAATAACCCGATTTTGTAATGTCTTTATCTGACTGTACCCTTTTAACGAATTTAACATCTTGATTCAAAAGTAGTAGCTCTATCCTTCAGAGTACAATACTTTCTACAATTAAGGAAAGAAAATTACAAGGCAAAATAAACTGGCGGAAAATAAAATTTTATCAACAAGAACTGAGTTTTGTGTATTATGTTTGCATACTGATACATACCAAATAATTTCGTAACTGCATTGCGGAGATGCAATTTGTCTTGAAAACTGATATAGTGAACTTGGAAAAAAATACACTCTTAGGGGACAGCTCAAGGAATCGAAAGAGCTCTACAGCTATAATGGCAGTAAATACATTTCACTCTGTCAACTCTATCTGATAGTTACTTGGAACTTTTGCTCTACACTAGTTAACGCTTATTTGTACGTGAAGTGGGTTTCTGTTCAAATCATATGAATCATATTTTTGCACCAATACTCTTCGTTAATTCCTCCTATTCTTTTAGTCTACAAGATAAATTCTACGCAAACGATCATTACAGTTTGCCAATTACAATCGATGCGTATAAGGAGTTTTTCCTTCCCAGTACTGTGTTGTAGTTGAAAATCCAACAATAGCTGTAGGGTTAGGAAGCAGCTGTATTGAAGAGCTATACTGAATAAACCGAAAACTTACATTTTCACAAACACATCTGCTGCGCAAAAACACAGTATCAACCAGCAGCAGGGCCCCAAAGAGCCAAGGCGGACCCTTGTCAATTTGATTGCCGGGTCCCCTTCCCTAATGTGAACTTATAAAATTCATTCTTCTCCGATTTTGTCCCGGGCCCCTAGTTTCCGACTGGACTGACGTGGCCTCCTGTCGGCCCTGACCAGCAGCGATATCTGCTGTAGATCCTATAGAAGTAGTTTGAAGTTCCATAATCGGTATTATCCGTGAGAACAGGTACAAAAATTAAAACTCCTTTTTTTTTCTTCCACAAAAGAAAGTTAAAATAGATGCATTTTGGCTAACTATATAAGTTGTCAACGTTGTGTGGTATTTACACTGAATGTGAATTGCATACAAATATTTAAGATTAACAATAAATATTTTCTTTGGCGCAAGAAAATATAAAGAAAATATAGCTTGAAAAAAAAAAAAAAAAAAAAAAAAAAAACTTTCTATTACCGAATCACGAGTACGCATTTTTCACTGAAATATTTTCTAAAAATAGGTTGGATTTGTCAATGTAAAAAAGTTGCTAAGCCGCGATTGAAAAAAGTTTTTCCGACTTTTTTTCAAATGCAATTTTTCTATTCAAAAAGGATTTGCTATTACTTGGTTTCCTAAAATAGAAATTTTAAACTGCAGGATCCAAGACACAAATCCAATAAATCGATTAACTTGAGATAACGTCCGTTACTTTCAGTTCAATAAATATAACTCAGTTTGTAATAGCTTATATTTCAAACTAAGCTTTAAAGCCATGTGTGGAACTAGTAGTACTATAGTAAAACTGTAGTTTTCTCACTACAAAGTTTTCTCTATATCTTGAATGAACTCCTCTTGAGTCGAAGTTTTTACGAAAGTTTCGTTTTCATTTAACACATAAACATGCAGCCAAAATTGGAACCCCCCTCCCTGCCGCCATTAACACTTTAACACATCGTTTTAGCACATTCCTTGTCTCCGATATTTTATTTACAATAGTGCTTCTTAAAGAGTAAGATTGCGTCAAAAGTAACCGATTGGACTTCTTTGCCGTGGGTAACGACCAAAATTTTTATTACAGGCAAAAATCATCCAGAGACTTAAAATTTTGCCAAAAAATTTTAAGAAGAAGCCTTAGTTTTCAGTATGACTCAAATAATCGTGTTGATTGGATAAAAAGTCTACGACAGAAACAGTAGCTAGAACTGACTTAACGGCTGTAGTTTCATAAACAGCAATAATAACGAAGCTAAAGGGACCGAAATGGGATCATTTTGAATTCTTTGTTGATGTGAGCAAGTTGGAAACGAAAGAGTCATTGAATATTGAGGAAAAAGTACAAATGTGTGAGTCCTCGATCTATAAAGCGATTGTGGAAGCTATCCGCCCAGCGTTTGCTTGTGCAGATGCTGTAGAAGACAATAATTACTAATCTTTACCACCTTCAACAGATCAGCGTCAGATTTTGCAAATATTTTACTGCAGTAATTGGAAATTTTCAAAAACTTAGATGTGTTGTAATTGCGTTCACAAACTTAGTGGCGTTTCAAGATACGATAAAAAATGCAATTAGTCAAAAATAACTTCTTTTTTGAAGTATCTTGATAAAATTTATTATCTCCAAAGACTTGTTTTTGTAGTACTAATACATTAATTTTATCTAATCTGTAAGTTTAATAGTCCATCCATTCTGCACACTCCTGAAAAAGAAAATAAGTTGTATTCGGGTAAGTGTGTCTGCGGGGTGAGTGCGTCCCCTCAGAATTTCGGGAATGCTGACCTGAAGATACTTCTGTCATGCATTGAATATGTTGGGAGAATGTTTAGTGATGATTTCTATAAGTAGAGATTGACACTGATACTCATACATAAAACACAATCAGTAATAGCTTAAATGTCTTGTTTAGAACTATAATATAAAGATGGAGAAGATTAGAGTTTTGTTTATTTTGTTGCCATATCAAACAACTGAAGTCAGCAAGTGTAAGTTGTATTTTTTAGTAACTATTTTTAGTTACTACTAACATACATGGAATATTCAGTAAATTACCGCTCATTAGCCAGGGAATATATCACGCCTTGCCTTCAATCTTCGAGTTGAACCGAACCATTGCTTCTGGTCACTCGTCTGGTCTGCTAATTCTATATTAGCTACCAGTTTATTTGGCACTCTTGACTTCCTTAAGAGGTTTTCCATCTCCAGCTCAGTCACTTTCCTATGCCAGACTGATGAGTGCTAATAAGCACGAAACTGCAGTCCTCGGCTGGAAATGACTGAGCTGGCGGTGTATTTCATGTATATATGGAGTGTTTTAATTAATTACTGTAACCAGACTTTGTTTATAAGAGGTATCACACTTTCCCTTTCTTTAAAGTAAGATAAGGTGAGGTAAGTGCAGACCCGTGCCAAGCTTGATCGGCGCAGTCGTGTAAATGTCTTTTGAGCGCCCTTATGCACTTGCTTTAGAGAAAAAATATATTAAACACCTGTGGAGTGGAGTTTCGAAGACAAATATAAAATGGAAAAGAATACGTTTGGCGTTGATTTATTCAGAAAATACTGTGTGAATGTTTAAATTTGTAACATAGTGTACGTTTTTTTTTTTTTTTTTTCGTACCTCCAAACTATTTCGAGTTCATCAGCTCCTCTGATATGCTAATAATGCACTTCGGAAAAAGAATTTTTTTTTTAAATCTATTTAACGCTACTTTGAATATCTATCTAATCTTTAAATGATATATATGAGTATACATTGATAAAACTTTTAAGCTTATCAAAACATGACAATAAGAGCAGTGGTGCAAGTAAAAATTAATTCTGGGGGCTACAGAAGAAAAAAAATCCTTTAAACAGTTTGGTCCGGGGTTTCTCCCCGGAAAAATTTTGAAACTTGTAGTTTTAAAAACGCATTTTCAGGCGGTCTATGGTGGTGCAATGTGTGGAAAAGGTTCGAGGAACTCCGCGGAAATTTGTAGAAGTTAAGGGAACAAGGGACTTTTGAATTTTACTTTTCAATTTTATAATTTTACACCATGTATTTGAAGTAATAGAACAAAAATAATATTTTCATATCAATATTAGACATTTTAAATGTTAATTTAAAAATTTTAGGGTTAAAAAAGGTGTTTTGTGAGGCATATGGAACGCAACATGGACAGAATTGAAAACACTCCAGGCGCAATTCATGTAAACGAAAACCAACAATATTTTTTTCCCAGATGTAGTTTATCCGTATGAACATAAATGGGCATTGAATTCAATCTATGTGCGTATATAAACTAGAAAAAAAAAGCAAATTATGAATAGAATTTTACGTTTTTTTAATACGTATGCTACTTTGCTAACAGCGGATAAATAGTAAATTTTTGTATTTGGGTAAAGTAATGCCCAGTTTTATGAAGTATAAGACTGTTAATGTGCTCAAAAAATTTTGAAGCGATACAGTGAAAAATAATGCGGTGGGAGCATTTCGAGCCAAAAATGATGATTAAAAACGTGTAAACAAAAATCAGCTGATACTTTTATCCCTTTAAATACCACGCCCCCTTTTTTAAAAATGTAAATAAAATGCGTAAAAATCATAATATCGCAAAAATGAAAATGGATTATCAAAGCTGGTACTAAGCTCTATTTTTTTGGCGCAAAAACAATTTTTGTGAAATTTGGTTGATTTTCCGAATGTATAAGGTCCCTTGTCCCCTTAAACCCTAAAACGCGATTATGGGCCATATTTGCTGACGTTAGACTAAGCGTTGGAACTTTGAGACTCTCCCCGATCGACTTTTTCTTTATTTCTTTCTTTATTTTGAAAAAATATCTAGAAATCAATTTCTTCTCTCTCCTCCTATTTTTCGAAATTTACAATCCAAAAACGAGAAGGGGATTGTAGAGCTCTGTCCTTGAATTCTGTTCAAAATTTATTCCTAGAAAAGCGATTCGGAGGAACTTGCCCGAATATTTTCTGAAATTGGAGTCTAAAAAATGCGATTATAAGACCATATTTGGTAACATTAGGGCCGGCGATCTTTCGAAATTGAAGCTCCAAAAACAAAATTTTAGGTAATTTTCGAACGCAGTTTCAAGCGATGTTGTTGGGTATTCGGGGGATTTCCCTTTTAATTTGGCGAAATTGAAGATTTGAAAAACAAATTAAGGTGTTCCGTAATTCTTTTGGCGGGGGAGGGGGGGGGGAGATTCGGAATAGTAGCATTCTGAGCCCTTTCTTAATTTTAGACAAACTAGAATGAAAAACAATAACAAGGGAAAAAGAAAGAAATAGGACGGGAAGGGGAGGGGGGGGGGGAGAGTGGCAGATCAACTAGCTGTAACTATTGAAAATTTTTGATTCAAAGATTTACTTTTAAAATAAATTCAAGTTTTACCCTAACAACATAAGTTTCACCCCATACCTCAACAGAGCTCGGCTCCTTTTTTGACACTGGCGCTCTCGTGCAACGCACGACCTTGCATATAGGAACGGCGCGGCCCTGGGTAAGTGCGTTCCATACTGTGGGGCAAGTGCGACCCCATGCAATTTGCCTTGAAATTTGCTTATAATTTCTATTTTCAGTTCATTCTTTATTAACCGTTTTCAATAACTTATTCTACTAAATTCCAATGGTGCATTCAATTTGAAAAATGGAGAGAGCCTATGTTCGAAAGAATGGATCAAGAAAAATCGTATTCGAAGGATAACCTCTAAACAACGTTAATCTTCAAAACTGAAAAATGAGGTGGCAATTACATAATTTCAACGCTGCAGTTAGGTAATTTTGACGCGTTCCAAAATGAAATTTTGTAAACCATTTAAAAGCAAGGCGAGGTTTGATATCTTCGTTTAAAAGAGTTACTGCGATTCTTTGATTGGTAAAAAATATACAGAGAGTTTAGATGAAAGCAATGATTATAAGACAGAAATGATTTTAAAAGCAATCAACCGATAAAGCTTTACTGGTTGATGAAATCAGAAAAATCAGAAAATATGTAGACATTAAATATTTAGAAAATCAAGAAAGGAGATTTGGATCCTGTCTTCTGTAAATTGGGCAAATCAGAATATGTATAAGAGAGATAAAGTCAATCCTATGAACCATAATTATGTACAAAAACTATACATATAGGTTTCTAACGAAAAATATACTTTAAAATGAATTATTACAGTTTAATATTAATGCTCAATTTAATGTAAATATAAAGGCATGATGAAAATGGTTAAGGATAGCAGTTGCCCCGCCACGTGGGAAAAGTGCGATCCTTAGAAGAAGTGGCTTAAAAGAGATCTTAAGGCCTTTTCTTGTGGTTTAATTGCCATAATACATTCTTGAAAACCTTAAGCAAGGACCTGAAAATGAACCTTAAAAATTTGGTAAAGGTACAAGATTTTTTAACAGAGCACCATCCTTCAGAAACTGATCTTTGAAAATTACCCGAACTCACCTTAAATAATATTCTTGAGAAGGCTGGTAAATAAACTTTCGATAACTCAAACTACCGATAGCTTGAAAGTTATCGGTAAATTTGAACAAAGGTTAATTTATTCAGATTTGAAAGTTTGAGTGGATTTCCATAAGTGATCTGTGTGTGGTGTAGCACACGTCCAAATGTTAGGAATCCCCTTCCCAATTCATAGCCAGTTCCTCCAATTCAGCTCTGAAACATACATATCTAACTGAAAATGGCCGACATTGGAAAATGTCAACATTAACTAGTTAGTTTGTAAAACTATAACTAAATATTCTGTCTTTCGATCATGTATTTGATCCATGTGTTATAATTGCCCACATTCACTTGCGAATGTCAACACTTACCAGATTTCGATCTTTCGCAGTAACATATGTGCATATAATAGTTGTAAAGTTCACTTACCTTATAATATGTATAAAAAATTAACTAAATCTGTATTTTTGTTCAGAAAAACTTTGACTGTCAGGATTACTGTTGTTGTTTGACAGTTAGTTAAATTGTTGACGTTATGGTGAGGCACTCTTTCCCTAACATTTATCCGTCAAACAACATTTTTGACGATTATTCAAAACCTCGGTAAATATTAACGTAAACTCTTATTTCAACATCATAAGAGTAATGGGCAAAATAAGTAAGAATCGCATTAAGAGAGTCTTTAGCGTTGAATAATTTGCATGAAATTTGAATAATTACTTAGTTTTGCATTAATTATCAGTTAGTTGTCTTCGAAACTGACAGCTAATGCAGACAGTCAAGTAGAATGAGAAGTTAAAAATAAAACAGAAAGCAATAGTGTAAATATTTAATAATAATAAAGTTTCTGCTATCTGAGTTTATGGGTAGGAGTGCGATGAAATCCTTCAGCAAAAACTGATTTTTTTAAAAAATATTGCGATGAATGTCAAAGATATACATTTTTATGTATCCTTTCAACTTTCAAACAATCAGTTTTTTTTTTTTTTTTTTTGAAATATCGATAAATAAATCATAACGTTAATTTAATTAATGCATATTTTGACTTATCCCGGAAAAATTGATATTTAAATTAGAAGATTGTACTCTTTGTTCATTATTCGTTCTTCAACAAGTACAGGTATATGCAATAGAAATATATGAAAATCATTGTACTGAAATGCAAAAGACGATTAAGCAATGTTATTGCTCGCAAATTTTCAAATCAATAGCAGACACGTGTTTTTCTGGGTTAAAGAAACATTTTTTTCAATGGAGGAGATATGAGTATACGGGTGAGAGGGTTTCTAACAAAAGCAGCTATGTGGAACAATATACAGCATATAAAAGCAAACGCTAGAGGATTAAATAACAACCAATGAGGAAATTATAAAACATGAAAAACAAAATGGGAATGCAAATTTGTCTTTTCGTCCATAACTTCAGGTCTTTTGCACTGAAAAAAGGGCTCCTTGTAACCCTGAAAACACCCTACAATTAATTTGCAACTTTATGCACTATAACTAGTTCCCTAATCTTTTGCAACTAAAAGTCATTCACTTTCGACCCCCGTATTCATAAGACTGACAAATATGCGGTAAAAAACTGGATTTTCTAACTGCATTAAATTTTAAGGGAATCTAGGTATTCAAAACATCAAATCTAGTGTCAAATATAATATTTAAAAAAAATATTCAATCAAACTAAGTTTTTTTTCCGCTACAAATGTTTTCAATGGGTTTCAAAAGCGATTTTTTTTTAAATAGTTGAATCGATTATTTCAGAAAGGACATAGGTCACATTTTTTTTTAAATTGAGTTAGCTGTGGTTTTCCCGTATTTTTATGCAGAGAAATCGACTAGTAGAGCAGGGAAGTCAATCCTTGTACAACAAAGCACTTTATTTAGGGGTCACATTTTTCGTTTAGTGCAGAAAGCGCATAAGTCCCGGACTTATGCCCTTTCTGCACTAGACGCGAATGAAGGATTTGTAAGAAGCACTGGCAAGATAGTACAAAAACTAGATTTTTTGGCGTAATGAAATAAAAACATTATTACGGTAATGGTAAGTTCGTCAGTTCGGGGGGTTAGGGGGGATTCGAAATCACGGAACCAGAAGAAATTTGCTAATTTCTCAAGGATTCTATTGACATGACTTTAGGAACTGCGAAAAAACTGAATGCTTTCAGTGAGATATATGCTGGTCAAAATAAGAACAACTCTGCAGTTGACTTTTTCTAGAAGCAATACTGAAGAAATTAAACAATCTTGTTAAATTTCTTCAGTGCTTATGACTTTTCTTTGAGAGGACATTCATTTATCCTTTGCGATCGGGATTTTAGGACAGTAAAACGGATGTTTTACTCTCCTAACATATATGACAGGTTATTACCATGTGAAATCCAATCTCTTATAGGTGAGATTCTGAAATTACATCAAGGTTCACCGTCAAATCTGCTGAAAACAATGATATCTGTAACAGCTAAAACAGGTGCCCTTCATTTTTTAAAAAGACTTATCTCCCAAATTGAGAGTAATGAAAAATATTCTACTGGGCGTCACATGTTTTCAATTATCAACAATCATGATGTTTAATTATTTGACATAACAACAAATGAAAACGGCTTTAGGCTAACTTTTTTATAGGCGGTTTTTAAGAGCATATTGCAAAGTAAAATGCTCGTCGGCTGATTTACCTTTGCCAATATTAAGTATAAAGGGAAATTGTTCGTATCGTAGGTAGAAGTAACATATATCCAGATGATTATTCAGTACCACTTTGAACATAATCACACTAATATGTACATCAAACTTGGTACACAAAATTAGACAAGAGAAGAATAAAAAAAGAAGATTTAAATGGAGGATGTATATTTGATGAATATGATCATAGTTTTACGCACATGCAAAACTTATGCTTTTTTTACTCAGTTTGTTACCTTTTATCTATTTTTTAATTTTTTTACACCAGATTTCATTATTTCACAAAAACAAGACTAGAGAAAGAGGAAAATACACATGTATTTTCTTAAGATAACGAATTTATGAATACGGACTTCCCCTAATTATTTTCGTCACTTTGTTATAGTATTTTTTACTATCATAAATCATTTTGAAACAAATCAGTTTCACTTGATTTACATTTCCATCACTCTAAACTAGTCTTTCAGGATATTTGTTGCAGAAAGTCCAAATTTGAAAACATTTATAAATTAATTTCAGTTACAAAATGAAACGTAATTTAAGGTGAGGTAATGATCCTATTACTATTTGTCATACATTTTTGAATGAAATAATCAGTTTTTATTGATTCTTGAAAGGATGCATTAGTGGGATTTATGCCCTTTCTGAAATAGTTGATTCAGTTCAAGTAGCATTTTTAGGTGAAATCTAAGTATTGAAATAGTCAGAGACTAGATACTATGCGACTTTAGAGTAAAAACATATGATTTTTGAATTTATGAGTACATGGTACATGAGTATCTGGTTGCGAAAACGTTAAACATTATTTTACATTGACTTAAAGTGATGGAAGAGAGAGCGAGAACCTCCAGAGTATTTCTAGCCTTGATCCTCACTTTTAGTTGATTCGGACCTTGTACGTGAGTAAGTCTCGTAGAGATTTCACCTGCCCCTTTTTTAGCCTACTTTCCCAGTAAAAGTCAGAAAAAGAAGAAAAAAGCATGAAAGAAAGCTTAATGCATCTTAAAAATATTGCAAAAAACAAAAAAAGTCAAAAATAAATAAAATAATTAAATAAATATCGAAAAATTAAAAATTGGAAAGTAGGGTATTGAGATGGGGAAAAATGTCTGTCGGTCTGTCCCCCCCCCCCCCCCCTAATAACTTTTGAATGAATAGTCCGATTCGAACAAACTTTTTTTTGTTCGAAAGATCTCGGCGAGGACACCTCATTCCCATATTTCACTTTTTGAATAGAACTATTTTTTGTTCAATTTTGAACAGTTCAAAAAAACTTAACATTAGCGCCTACGGGGAAATTCAAGGCAATTCCGAACTATGAGGCGAATTTGCTTCAAACAACTTTGTAGGAAAAAGCGTTTGATGAAAAACTTGTATATAAAATATCTTTTTGATTTGAACAATTTTCCGTTCAATTTTGAGCAGTTCAAATCCCTTAACATTAGAGCCTACGGGGAAACTGAAAGTCAATGTAGATTCCGTACTTGAAGGCGGATTTACTTCAAACAAATTTTGTTGGAAATAGCGCTTGACGCCAAACTCCAGACTTCGACTCCGAGAATTTAGGGGCACTTGACTCCGACTCCTGTGTCCGACAATTAATCGGACTCCGACTCCTGTGCCCGACAATTAATCGGACTCCGACTCCCCGACTTCGACTCTGACTTCGTAGCTTTGGCAAAAATTTATACACGGAGGACAAAAGACTGACTCCGATTCTGAGACATTCGACTCCGACTCCTTTACCTCAAAATGAGGTTGACTCCGACTCCGCAGCTATGGTTTTGACTGTGAAATAATTATTGTTGATTTGACTTGTTTTTATTTTTACGCTAAAGTTTTAGTTTAAGTATTCAGTTTTCGGCGAATAAACTCGAAGTCATTTATGTTTCTACATAAAGATATGCGCAGACGATTTTTTTTTTTTTTGACAGTGAAAATTATTTCTTTAAGTTGACATTTTATTGTTTTTATTTATTTTGGTAAGTGCATTAATTCATTCAAAAAATTGTTTTTGGCAATAGGGGAAAAAGAAACGATTTTTTTTTTTTTTTTTTTGATATGATGTATTTATTTTAATGAGTTTATTGATTTTAATTATTATTTTTTCATTTTGAAAGCTGTTTTGAAAGATTTTTTAATGAAAAAAGTGCATTAGCTGCTTTGTTTAAAAGTTGCGGCTATTTTATTTTATTTTATTTTTTTTACGCATCTAATTTTTTTAGATGAATGAGGAATATTTTATTTCTAAAAATTAGCTTAAAGTATTTTAAAAATATGTTTGAAAAAATTTGCGATTTTAGCTATCTTTGAGAATATTGATCAGGTACTAGAAAGTAGTATGGGTATACGGGAAAGTAGGCTCGTCTAGTTCTAGACAGAACTTTTTGTTTGAATCAACGAAGGCATTAAAATGAACGAATTCAGTGGTATGGGTCAAAAACATAAACGATCATCTGATGAACGAATCATCAAAAAGAACGATATGGCTCATCTCTCTAGTAAAACTGAAAATATTCTGGGTCGGGAAAGTAGTACTAACTATAACGATCTAACTGTAATGATGATTTCCGTTTACATTCACCGAAATGAAATGGTACCTTTCTCAAAGGATTCATAAGTCCAGGAAAAAGATTTAGGTCAACGTTCCTCGGAAAACTGTCTCATCTTTATAAAAAGAAAACATCTATAGTAATGACTAATAACTTACACATAATATAAGGACTAATTGTATTTACTGAGTAGCTAAGAGAGGTCAGTAAATATTAATTTAGTGCTTTTTTTTACATAAAGAAAAGTTTTGACTTGAGGTTTTAATAACAATTCAGTTTCGATAGGTTTTTGCTAATATTTCAAGAAAAAGCTTTAATGCTCTGCAGCAGAGTTTACCAAAGTGGGTGTAGCGGCATTTAGGAATGCGACAGGAAGAGACTAGAGATGTCAAAAATTGCACATGGTTTTAATACATTCATAAAAAATAGTGTAGTGAGAAAATCTTTATTCTTCAAAGTGTACCGTTAATTAGAATCGTTTGGGAAGCCGTGCTCTACAGGGTGTATCAGTACAGCGTTTACATACTTTCAGGACAGATAGAGTACACCTACACGATGGGAAATCACATAACAATGCATGGTCGGAAACGCTTTCTTAATGCATGATAGTGACAACACAAAGCACAAGAAAGATAAGACACGAATAAGAGGAGAAAACATGTTTATTATTTTTAATGCAGCAAAAATCCTGGTAAGTTTTTGTCGGGTGTACACGATGGATGTCGTTCCGTAAACCGAAGCATCAGATGACGGTGCATACGCACACGCGGTTTTTGTTGCCGCGCTCGCTTTGACGTTCGATCTTCAATGCGCCGGAGATGTGAGGCATGCATCACGCCCGGGGTCGTAATTTCGAACACCTACTCTGATGACGATGGTTGGCTCCTTCATGTTCTTTTTATTAGTTTTTTGCTGTACTGAGGATAATAAACATGTTTTCTCCCCTTATTCGTGTCTTATCTTTCTTGTGCTTTGTGTTGTCACTATCGTGCATCAGGAAAGCGTTTCCGACCATGCATTGCTATGTTGTTTCCCATCGTCTAGGTGTACTCTATCTGCCCTGAAAGTCTGTAAACGCTGTACTGATAAACCCTGTATAGAACTGAAAGATTTTTATCCGTAACTTTATATTAACTACATTGTTTATTTCAATAACTTTGCCTCTTTTTATTTTGGTTTCTTGATCAATATTTTGTTAGAGTTATTGCTCACCATTAGTATTTACACGAGTTTCAGTGTTTTCTCTGAAATTTACTTACAAATAGCAGTTAGTAACATGACATGTTTTCTATTCTGGGAAAAGTAAGCCCCCCCCCCCTCCTCTCAGAAAAAAGCTGAATATGGACAAGAATAAGTATTTAGCATCAAAAATTGTTTTTATATTTGAGCTTCATTTGGGAGCAAATGTTATGTGAATTTTAAATTGTGATAAATACGAGGGCTGTTCAGAAAGTATCAAGACTGAATTCATTATGCAAAATCATAATACATAAAAAGGTTTTGAGTCAATCTCCTTTGAAATATGCTGCATTGACAGTAACACACTTGGTCCATCGATGTTTCCAGTCCTCGAAACATTTCTGTAACTCTCAGACTTTAGGATGGCTTGAAGCTGTTGCGTCGAATTCTGTTTTATGGTTTCAATGTTGTGTAACCTGCGTTCTTTTAAGGTGCTCTTGATCTTGGGAAAGAGGAAGAACACTGGAGGTAGCATGTCGTGTGAATAGGGAGGATGTGCTACTTGGGCTGTTCCGTGTTTTGTCAGGAACTGCTGCACAAGATAGCTGGTGTGCGCTGGGGCTCCATCATAAAGAAGCATCCAGCAAGAGGACCACTCAAAAGCCCGAGCACGACCCATCACCTCATCTCCAAATGCTGTTCTCATCGTGTCGTAGGTTTCGGTGCCCGTTTTATCGAGCTTAAAACAAACACTGATACAGATTCGCTCCTCCTTGTTTTCACACATTTTGTGTTTCGACGAACACTCGCTAACACTCCATATGAAAGAAGTCAGTGTGACTGAACGGCGCGCTGTACAGTGTACACACTTGCCAAATTTATGTGAAAGGAGTCCCAGCACTAGGGGTTTTATGGAATAAATAGAATACATTCAGCCTCGATACTTTCTGAAAAGCCCTAGTATGTTACTTTTCCTATTAACAGAGCGTTGATTACAAAAAAAAAAAAAAAAGAAGAAGAAGAAAGCACCAGCACAAAACATCGAGCGACAACTTGGCCGTTGTCGAAATTTGTGTTCCTTCGTTCTTTTATGCAATGAGGAAGGGGTTTGATTTTATAACCCCAAAACAGCTGTTTGCAGAGTTTTCAAACTTTTTTTAAATGCTTTCATTTGTACATGTATGCACGTTATCATATTTCTACTCATTTCATTGTACAAAGTATTCGATTGCTTCTTTTACATTATATATATTATTATGATTTACTTTATATGAAATGTCACTTGGAAGCAAAAGGTTACTTACAAATGAATTTTTCATGCAATCGTCAGAAAATGTCCCTATTTTTGCTTTACGTGATTTTATTCGCATTTTTGATGAAATAAAAATACCTGTAAAATAAATAAGCAGCAAGTTGAAATCTCTTAGATCATAAAATAAATTAAAAAAAAAAACATCCTTCTCGAATCAGAATTCAAGATGGGGTACAGTGGGATAGTCTCTCCCTGCCCCAACTACGACTATCTCAATGTACCTTCGCCTTTTTCTTCTAATTCAACATTTTTGAGGAGTTCATTTAAAGCCTTGCTTAAATATTTTGAGTGATAATTAGCTACATAGGTAAAACCATGAAAGTGATCAAATGGCTAATTTTTATTCATAAAAGAAAATGCTATAAATGAATGCATGCAAGAGTCAAAAAAAAAAAAAAAAAAAACATTGCTTCCCTGAAAACAGAAAAATAACGACCGTCTGATTGCAAACACAAGCAAAAACTTTACATTCCAGAATCCACCCGGCGAATTGCAGCTGATAAATGGGTACCTAGCATCATTTACCAATTATGGTTAAAAAATCTAAAAAATAGCTTTGTCTCACTGTGCCATAAGTCTCACTAAGCCCCACTCTCCCCTATTTATTTTAATGACAATTGGAATTTTTGGATAACTGCAACAAGTATTTATTTTGAACTTTATTATCGCTTTTAATATATGCTCCTGAATCAAATTTTCCATTTTAACTAAAAAAAAGTGAAAATTACAAGTAAAATGTGAAATAATTACAGTCATTTTTTTCATTCGAAACTAACGCCATATTTTTTCTGTAGGAAATATTTAATTCATTTTGAATTCACTTAATTACTAAAAGTTTTGGACTGAGTGGGACACGGGAACGATCGCTTTTCCCTTAAGGAAGTTTTTACCAGTAATTTTTTTTGTATTGAAATTTGAAAAAAAAAAATGTTAAAAAAGATCTTTGAAGATGTTAGAAGAAAGAAGGACTCTCCCTCAAAAAATGTTTCGAATTCGAAATTAAAATCCGAAACATTTGTGACTAGCATTCAGTCCAAGATGCGCAGTGAAAGGCAGTTAATCAAAATCAATCGCCATCAGTTGAAAAATTTCTCGTTCCGCCTTTTTGATACACGTGAAGCAGGGTAGACCGACCAGTGAATGAACAGCTCGTCATTATGTTTTTAAAAATAAGCTTCCAATTTTTTTTCTAAATAAATTCACTACAAAAGAGTTCTTTATTGATATTCTAAGCAATCTGACACCTGATTGGTTAATTTGGATACGCATTTTTTTCCTGAAAAAATTTTGAAATTTTTAATGCCGTGAATCGTTCTTTTTCCCTTTCAAAATAATATGGCTGTTATCGTGCTATCAAATATTTTCATAAATATTATTTTTATTAATAAATTCTATTTTTCAACTCTACGAAAAAAAATTAAGTATACATATTTATGCTATGGATTTAAATTGTTTCAGTCAATGCGGAATGCTTAGATTTTCACGTATAGGGGTTCAGTCACTGGGTACGAAAAATTGCGAAAACCAAGTAAATGAACACTGGCAAAATTTCTTTTGATTTAAAAATAAATTTGAAGTTTCTTTGAGATATTTTCAGGAAAATCCCAAGTGAGAAATCACGACAGGACCTCCATCTTTGGTGGTCTGTATCTCGGCTCAGAAATTTTTTTGAGCTAAACAAAAAAAAAAAAAAAACGTATTTCTTAATTTTTTTATAAATTTTAACATATGTTAAATTCAAAAAAAATCCGAGACCATCATGTTACAGCCCTTTTTGAATTGACATGGATTCTACCCCATAAATTCATCTAATTTTTTTGTTCAAAGTTTTTATTATCTAATTTATCTTCCAAACTATTATTTTTTAATTCCAACAATGTGCACTATGTTTGCTATGATCATAATTAGGATATTTTTTGTCATAATACTTAAAATATTTTACCTAACCTTTTGTTATAATAAATCACAAAATAAGTATTTAACTTCTAAATATCTATTTTCACCAGCAGATGTCGACACTTATTTTTATTCCAAAAAGTTTATTCTGAAAGGAAATCTATCCTTATCCATATACAAACACATTCGTATTTTATCTTTTTTTTTAAATTAAAGATGTTTCTACTTTTTCGAACTATAAAGAATACTGTTCTGACATTTTGCTTAGATGTTTGTTTTCTCACCAAAATTTAAATTTATTAACGAATTTATAGATAAGTGCCTTTGAAGCAAATATTTAACGGAGGAAACTACCTACAAATGAATGATAAAACACCGAAAATGTTTTCCTATTAAATTTTTAAAATTACGACCAGTAATAACAGTCACACAAATTAATTTTTTGCTTTGATGACTCACATAAATGTGCGGCTATTTGGGCAAACTTTTTCAATTCGAAAAAAAAAAATCAAACGTACCAATAAATTTCTGCAAGAAAAAACGTTTTACAGGGCCTCCTCTTTTGCCTCAACTAAACAGTTGGTTAAAAAAATCTGCATGGGCTGGGTGTAGTATATTTCCCTTTTTCATTCGAATCAAGAATATAAAACGCATCATCCAACATGAAGGATTGTTGTAAAAATGATTTTTATATTCGAATACTTTTATCTGAAATTTTAGCTTTGATATGACATTTGCGATGATTATCTAAATTATCTACTAAATTGAATTTCAATTCAAATGAGCGTTTATTCACTATGCGCATTTCACTATCATTTTCAGTGTTGTTGCTGACAGTGCTGCCATCTTTAGAACAGGAAATATACTAGCAGTTATATATGCATTTTCCTTACAAAGTACAATAATAATAGAAACTTATATGACTGCTGATTTTGCAGGTAAAGTAATGTCTCTCACGTCTTTTTGAAATTAATGACAATAAATCACATGAATTGATTTCGCTTTCTTTTGCTTTCTTTTTAGTAAAACATAATCCTGCGTTTTAGGGAAACATTCTAAAATCAATACTTACCTACTTGAATCATGTTCTAAAAAAGAACCTACTGAAATCGTATTACAGAAAGGCGAAGACACTGCTCGTTCACTTGCCAAAGAAAAGTGTATAAATCTACACAGATGGTTCCTCTGACATTGACTGTAATAGAGGTGGCGCAGGCATCTCCATCATATCCTCCTAAAAACCAAATGGAAGAAATTGTGGTCTTTTCCGACTCTCGAAGCAATACGTAACGGTGTGACAAGACTGACGCAAGAAATTAATTTTCTTCTCCACTCACTCAACATAACTTGTGTTCTCCAGTGGATCCCCGCTCATGTCGTAATCGAGGGAAATGAGTGTGCAGATGCCCTAGCAGAGGAAGCACGTGACCAAGATCAACCTCTAACAGCCACCTTCACAGACGTGGCGAAGGATCTTCGATCAGCTTTTCAGCAAGGCAACAATCCCCGTCCTTCACTGCCCAAGAAACCTCTCTTCTACAATAGCTAGGCTACGCACTGGACATTTCAAGGACATGAAGATATTACCAACTAATAATAAATCCTATCCCATCTGCAAGCACTGTCCCCATTTACAACTCACCCCGGATCATGTTTTTAATTGTCAGGCCATTATTCGCTCCCTCCTCCAATTTGGAGCACCACCAATTGAAATCCTGTACAGCCATCGGGCTCCAGAACTAGCAGATCTTGTTATCAAGACTTTTGGAGACATCTAAACCTTTCGCACTCTGCACGTCATCAGACACGACAACAACAACAGGGAAACATTATTAGACAATCGACTATCTGGGGTTCGATTGTTCGGGTTGTGGATTATCCGGTACTGCTAAAAACTGTTACTAAACTTAGAACAAGAAGAAGTTACCTGCTGAATTTGAGGAGCAGAATTCGTAGTAGAGCAGCGGTTCCAACCTTTTCCCCTTCGCGAACCCCTTCCAAGCTACTAGGTAATAAGAAAAAAAAAAAAAAAAAAAACGCGCGCGCACACAACTACACACAGGCGATAAAATTTGTGAGATTTTTTTTTTAGTTTGATGCTGCTGTATAGTTTATAACAAGAAGGAAAACGTAATTGTAAAATATAGAATGACAAATATTGCTAAGAACTAAAATGATCGCTAGGAAATGATGTCAAAACAAATTCACCAAAAATTAAAATACAGCGATTATTCTGTATTCAGCTTCAATCAGTTTTGAAACAATTACGAAAGTGGGATATTTGTGGAACTAAGAGGATCACATCAGTTTGGCTGAAATTTTTCTGACCCTGATGTACACTTATCTCTATTATCACTAAATCAGAAGACAATTAAAGAATGATCATTAAAATACCTTTCAGGGAACTCTCAGATTAACTAAGTTAACTTTGTTTCTTACAGTAAAATGAGAACGATCTAGGTTTAAGTCTTCTTGAAAAGGACTACGAGCCTAGCTGTTTGATAAAGATTTACTGCTTAAATTAATTGTTTGATTGCAGAAGAATTTTCTTGTAATTATGCTATAAGTGCGGAGTAAACTGCGTATAGTGAAAAATATAGAAGCATCTATTTTTAATATACGCATTGACTCTAATTTTTACACAAAAGGTAATTTTTAACAAAACAAGTATTGTTAAATTTACTCACTTTTAACAGAAATTTTCTAGACAAATTTCATAAATTCCTTATTTACATATAGCACAAATTAAGTTGTATTGTTAAATTCCATTGATTTTTTTTTATTACTACGAAAACCTCACACTGCCAAACTTGCATCCACGAAAATTTTCTATAGTAATTAATTTTTCATATTTCCTGTGGTATTTTTGGGTTACTAACCATTCTTTCCCATTTTCGACTACAAAGCTCGAAGTAAATTGTAGTCTATGTAGTGTGTAAATTATAGCAACAAAAATCAGCGTAGTCACATTTTTATGCATTTTTGATTCAACACAAGAGAAGAGCGATAACTCTTCGTTAGACTCGAAGGGTAAAGAAACTAAACATCAAAATATTTTAGACGCTCGTATATGTTCCATACTCCATGTAATGTTGTCATCAAGTTTACTCAATCTTTCCGATAAAAAGCTTCTGAGGAAACGAACGCTTTCAAATTCTTTCATCTGAGGACACTGTATTCATAAGTAGAGCTTTTTCAGCATGGCTTTAGGGCGATCACCTATCATTGTCAATGGAAACGCTAAAACTGGCACTTTGCAATCACAGACTAAATAATTTAAATTTAAAATATGTCAGGAAGTATGCAAATATTTTCAAGCTAAAAGTATCGAATGTGCAAGAGACAAATGAATAAAAAAGGAGAAAAATTTGCTTGAAACCGCTTGAACATGAAAATTCATCCGAAACAGGCGTGTTAAAACTCCGCCATTACATTTTTCTTTTTTTGCGAACCCCCAGGGGTACGTGAACCATCGGTTTGGAACCGCTGAAGTAGAGCAAGCGAAAAGCAGAAACAAACACCTGTAATTTCATTTATTACATCACAACAAGGAAAGCTATAAGTTTCTAATGTGTACATATAAATATAGATAAACTCGAAAGTATCTCACTTTTTAAAATAATTCATTTGTTTAATTCTTCCTTTGTATCAATTGGCATCCAATTGTACAATTTTATTTTTCAAATTATTTTTCAAAGACCTTTCCTCAAATTTTGCACGCATTGTACAATTCCGGGATGTCCGCTTATCCTGGTCGAGACATTTACCGACCATCCCGGTTAATCAGTAGTTTACTGCTCTACTGCACATTCAAATCTTGTTTTCCCAATTAGAATTAAATTTCACTGCAGCTAAAAATATACATCTTTCAATGCAGGAAAAAGGTGTATATAATATAAAATAAAATAAAAATAAAACATACTTAATCGCAAACGCATAAGTATTGGGAAAAATCAAGATGATGCCATTAAACATTTGAATGAACAACTTTTTGTAGTTGAAATAAAAAAGTTGCAATCAATCTTTACTAATAATAAAGCTGAAAGTCTCTCTGTAAGGATCTCTCTGTCTGGATCTCTGTGACGCGCATGGCGCATCACGCATAGACCGTTCGGCCGATTTTCATGAAATTTGGCACAAAATTAGTTTGTAGCAGGGGGTGTGCACCTCGAAGCGATTTTTTGAAAATTCGATTTGTTCTTTTTCTAATCCAATTTTAAGAACATTTTCCCGAGAAAAATTATCATAAGATGGATAAATAAATTATCAAGTTATCATGACGTTTACCGTAGCATGGGCAAGTCAATTGGCGAGAAACTTACCATATATTATTTGTAAATATTCAGGCGAGCTAAAAGATCTTTTAATTTTCTACTACTGGCAAAGCCGTGAGGGTACCACTAGATGTGAATAAAACTGACTATAGAATGTCCTTTTGAGCTTTTAGCTGGATGTATGGTTAAACATGCAGAAAACTTTCTCTGAGAGTGAATGGATACTAGTAGATGAAGTGATACTAAGAAAACAGAAAGTAGTTTAGTACTGATTAATTCGATTCAGCAACTCATTACTCCTGAATGTTTGAACAGTTTTGAGAATAAATATAGTGTTAAAAATTGAATTCATGAAGAAAAAACACTAATACATTCTTAGAGAAAATTTTTTTCTTTAACTTCTAGCTTTTTTTTCTTTTTTTGAGCAATCACGATTGCTTATTGCTTTCATTTGACTGTTTTGGTGTCCTATGATTTTATTTTCCCGCCAGCACCCTCTGCAGCATCACCGTCGACCGGCACCTCACGATGCTGCTCCTATAGCGAAAGCCGTCTTCAGGTTGCATCCATATCTTACACACACGCGCATATATGCACAACTACACACACACACACACACAAACACACACATACACCTACACACACATACACAAACACACACACAAACATACACAAACACATACACGCACGCATACAGACTCCAACACATACACACACACAAACACATACACACAACTACCCACACACTCATGCCTGCACACAGACACAAACACACATCCCTACATACACATACCCCCACACACACAAACACACACGCCCACACACACACACTCGTGATTGCGAAAAACATAATTTGAATTCAAGATGACAAAATTGAAATTAATTTTTTGTTACATAATTAAATATTTATTTTAAATTGCATTTCAATTTTCATGCTGTGGCATGCAATATAGAATTAAAATAATACATTTACTATTTTTTAAGAAAGCTGATTCTTTCCACTTGTTCTGAAGATTTGTTTTAAAAGCGATTTTGTTATGAGCAATCAACGAAAGGCAAGAAACAAAATAGGTGTACTGTTCTGTAAATACTTGAAATTGTTAGGCTTTGATCGATGTTGTGGATTTAGAGAATGTTAAAGGCTTAATTTAAAGATTAAAATTTTTTATTTCAGGTTTTTTTTTTTTTTTTAGTATTTCTAATGTCAAAAGACAGATTATATCAAAAGCTCAAAGATAGCTCAAAAACGAACAGGATATGCCCTAGGTCATTGCTTAAAACTTTCTCTGGCACGCCAATACCGTATGATTTCGAATCCATAGTCAAGAAGTATGCTATAGCGACCTCAAGTATACCGCTACGCCCAGGGATCTACTGTAATCCAATGTTCATATTTTTGTGTAGTAATTTTCGGATCAGTTCTCGGCGCTTGAAGACTTCGTTATTCTAGATTATTCTAGAGAGCTATAGACTTGAACTTGGCTGTGCAGAACAAATGCATACAATATATGACCAAAAGTATCGGGACTAATTGCTCTGTATTATTTTCACATAAAAATTATACTCTCCAGCTGTATTCTCAATCTTTTCATTTCAAATTTTGGTTTTATTTTTTTCTTGTATGCTGTCAAAAATTCTGAAAGTTTAGTAACGTCTGGTGGAAAACTCTGCATGTTATGAGTTGAAAACCTTCAAATAAAATTTGTATTTTTGAAAGAAATGCTCGTATCTCCGCGGGTATAAGAGATACTTTCACGAAAATATAAAAATGAATTCTACATAGTTCGTTTACTTATTTCTGAAATGTATAGCTTATTCCCAGCTATCTACAATGAAGGATAATCAAAAGACTTTTTTTCTCTCAATGAGTTGCTGGTCACCTGAAAAAATAGTAGACTTAATTTTTATTGGAAAATGACAGCTGGAGTAGGGTCTGGTGAGGGAAAGTGGTCAATAGGGTAAAGTGGTCATTCGTGAAATAAATGACTATAGCTTGGAAATAAATGCTCAAATGAATGTAAAATTTTTATTATACAGTAGGGCAGTTAGAAACCACATTTTGAATACAAGATTTTACAACTGGCAAAATTTAATTTGAAGAAAAAAAATATTTTGTGTGAATATGAAAAGTCTTAAAATCTAAACACCTCTTTTAACTTCCTTGGGAAATTTTGTTTGTTAGAATCATGAACAGATTGACTGCATAGAAAAGCTTCCTACCTGTCTCAAGAACTCTTACTCATTAGCAGTTAGCTGAATCTATTTTGGATAATTTTTTAGAACAATTTAAGTAAGATGGGGTAAAGTGGTCATAATATTAGGCTTAACAAATATTGTTCTTTTAATGCCATTTAATCGTTAACTATAAGGCAGATATAAATTAAATTTTAATTTCACTTAATATAAATTGTTTTTACAGTAAACGGGGTTAAATTTACGAGTATATGCATATGCATACGCTTATACTCGTGTACGGACGTATATAGACGTATTCATATAAATGCACCAATAAATACGTATATGAGTATCTGCAAGTATTTTTAATCTATACAGATATGCATTCGACTATACACGTATATACTCGCTTATACTCGTATATGTATAAACACTTATATACTCAGGTAGACACGAATATACGCATACGTACTCGAGTAGACACTTACATACAAGCATATGATATACAAGTAAACAGGGTGAGTTTAAACTTTTGAGCAAATTATTAAAATGTGTTAGAGGGGAGGATAAGAAGCAAGAATCACATAAGGAACATATGGTCACAAACACAATGCTGACGCGCTACATGCAAGCGAAGCCAGAAGCTAATGGATGCAAAACAAGTCACAAATTTATATATTACACAAAGAAAATTTAAGACAACATTTTATGTCTCAAGAAAGTTTTAAAGCGATTGATGAAATTTGCGGTCTGCAACTGTAATACTCGTACATGTGCGTTGCAATCACAAAGTACTCTCTGTTGCAATAACGACTTTTGAAAAAGTTTCATCTGTCGCTGCGCCTTTGTTGCGATGCTTGTACTAGAGCTACTACAGGCCGTAACTTTTAACAACTGCTCTAAATATTTCTTAAAAACTAAAATGTTGGATAAAATTATCTTTGTATAACAAAATTGCGATTTGTTTGCATCCATCATTTTCTGGCTTTGTGTGCATGTAGCGCGTCAGCGAACGCAAGTTCCTTATAATTCTTTGTTTCTTATCCTCCCTTTTCACACTGCTTAGATTTTTGCTCAAGAGCTTTTGCTCATTCTGCAGGCACACATGTATATAAGCTTATATACTCGTGTATACATGCTTGTACTCGTGTGTACATGCATGTACTCGTGTATACACCTGAATGTACCTATATACGTCTATACAGATATATAATCGTGTTTGCACGTACAATACGTATATACTCGTGCTTCAAAATCTATATATATATATGTGAGTAGACACGTACCAAACACGCACTGGGTGTATCCACAAATTAACTCGTGTATACCCGGATATGTGTGTATGTACACTTATATATGCGTGTATGCGTCTACTGTACACGTATATACTCAGATATGCACGTATGTACTCTAAATAGAAGTGCATACACGCATATGATATTCGTTTACACGCGTATATACTCGTACGTACACGTGACACGTATATACTCGTGTAGACACGTATACTCCAGTAGGTAATCACATATACATGCTTATATACTCATTTATACGCGTATATACTTGAGTAGGCACGTGCATGCATGTATGTGATGCATACATGTATCTACTCATATATGAACGTGTTTACTAATGTTTACACGACACGTAAATACTCGTGTATACACACATATGCTTGTGCATATACTTGTAACTATAAAAATAACCGAAATATACAAATACTAGGGTTGTTTATAATGGTTTTGCATCTATTTTTAACTACGACCACTTTACCCCAAGCTATAACCACTTTCCCCCTCCCCATGGGGTAAAGTGGTCATAAATAGAAAGGGAAAAGAAAGTGTTATAAAACTACTTAAATCAATATTTATTTTCCTAAAATACTGTGTTCTTTAAAAATGCAATGTAAAATAAAAACAAAAAAAGTTTAAATGTTTAAAGAATTTATTGTACCTATTATTCACATAAGTTGAAAACCTACGATTTTATGACCACTTTACCCCACCAGACCCTATACCTTTTATGTGAAAAAAATCACAGAGCAATTGGTCTCATATTTATCGAGAAATTCGTAAAAATGTGAATTTTTGTAAATGTCCCAATACTTTTGGTCATATAGTGTATATCGTCGCCTCAAAGCAAGAATAACCTGAGAGTTTCATTAATTCTTTTGCCCAAATTCTATCTGAGTTTCAATGTTTCTTTTTTAGTGCTTTTAATGTGTTTCTTTTTTTTAAACTTTAAAATTTTATTTTATATTTAAAGATTTCTTTGGATTTTTAGCATTTAAAGATTTTGTGTGAGTTTGACATTTTTTTGACCTTTGTATTTCTATAAAAGTAATGTTACTAGGTGAGTTACCTTGTAAATGACTGCTGCCGTTGAAATTGTATGCGTTTCTTACTGATTATCCCCTCATTATTATTATTTTTACTCCTAGAAAATCTCCCGTCAAAGTGTGACGGGTGAAAATTGCTTCTATATTTTAACGAAACAATTGCCTGTTTAGTGATATTTTGAGACTTGAAATTTTAACCCTCACGCCAGTAGATTAATCCTAAACTCCAGTTGATAGCGTTCTTTGTTGACCACTTTTTCATTTTCCTAAAATGTCAGTCTTACCAGTAAATTAGTTAAGTTACCGGATCTAGTTTAGTCTTGTTAAAATAAAGCCTTTCTCTGCATGTCAATTTTTGCCTGAAAATATTATCCAATTATCATGCTATGGCGCAAGTTTTATTGTTGGTGACGTAAGAGCGATACTTGATCAGTGATATTCGCAATTATATGTATGAAGTTGATTATTATTATTATTCATATTGTCATTATTATTATTATTTGCTCCAATTAAAGCTAAAATTAAAGTAAAGGAAAAGTTGAGTTACGACAAAAAATGCACTTAATATTTATAAAAAAAAAATCTAAGTACTTTTCATAATTTCGATCACCATTAAATAAAAAGAAAGTGGCTATAACACGCATAAACAATATCAGATGTAATAACATTTTTACAGAAAATATGTTTTTCAGAAAATGCCAACGAAACTGATTCCATGCGTCATTTTGAAAACTGCATGTCAAGTGTCTATCGGAAATTGGACTTTTCATATATTTCAGGACGAAATAGGGCTCTAACAATACGCGTCAATGCGGAATTCACGAGGCTGATGGACTGTCTGACTGAAACCGGAAATTTTGAATCGTGCAAATCTTACTCGAAATCAGATTCAGATGCAACTTACATTTCTTTCCTTAAAGCAAATACCAGAATCGAAATATTTTGGTTCGTATAATGTACTTTCATCTCCATTTTTGTTTCCTTTTTTCTTTGTCCTTTTTTTTTTTTTTTTTTTGACCCGTTTTCTTTTGTTTTCTTCCTCCCACTTGTTTTTTTCCACTTTAGTATTAGAATGATAGTACAATTCAATAATGTTTCTAAATGCTAATATGCTCTCTCGAACTTCTTAATAAAGTTCGTCATAAATAAGGTTTTATCAACTTTGTCAAGTCGCTTGGTTCATGCACTATTTAAGTTGTAATATATGAAAAGATTGTTTTTGTTAAAATTATTTTAAAACAGATGAAAAACTTTGTAGGGGAATGCCGGGTAAAGTGATATGATGAAAGTTTTATCCTTTTTTTAGTACTACCTATCTGATAATATTTTAAATATGTAATGAAACACGTGTAGGTTTCTCCGGTCAGAAAACGTATCCGGGTGATTCTCCAAAATCCTAAAAATATTATGTCCCAATAGCCTAATACAAAAATTGTTTAACTCAGAAAGTGTTCTCATTTTTTAATAGTTAAAAATAACTTATCTAATGCTATTCTACTCTTATTAAAACAACAACTTATTTAGTTTTTTCTACAAAAAATTTTAAATGACAAGAAATTCACTTTTGGCGTGTCCCAATCCGTTTTTGAAGTGGACTTAAATCATTTAAAAATTTTATATCAACATCGCACAAATTCAATTTGTAGTACAAAATTAAGCACATACTTAAAAGAGTAAAATACCATCTTTAAATAAATTATTTAAATCATCAAGGTACATCGTTTTAAACTTTGTCCCCAGGTTTCATGCCATTCTCCTGTCCTAGGAATGAGTTCAATTATTATAGATTAAAAAAAGGAGTTTTTGATTTGCTGTGCTACAGCACTGTTTATTATCACTATTTTGTTAGATTTCTTGAGTATTATGTTCATATGACTTGTCTCCTGTTAAATGAGTATGTAACATTTTCGCTATTATTCTCCTGCACAAAATCGAAAAATAAAATTAGTTACGTTAACTATAATCCTGGGGTTTCGCAACTGGCAAATTGTGTGGAAAATGTCATACTCCTGTCCTAAAAAAAGTGTCATACTCCTGACCTAAAAAAATCCCTCTCCTAACATTATTTCTCAAGCACTGGTAATGCATCCCGTAGAATAAAAGGATTTATTTGCAATGCATTAGTTGGAAAATATGGTTGAAAAAAAGAAAGTTAAATTTGGCAAAGAATAAATTTAAAAAAATGTATCATTGGAATAAATCTATTTATTTAATTTTTTTGTTGTTGTTCAGACGAATCGTTCCAAAAGAGATTTATTGGTTACACATTTGTTTATCTTAATGTTGCTCGAATAGGTTAGTGAAGTTGCTATAAATTTCCTAGTTGCTTTAAATTAAAAGTAAAATATATGTTATTAATATTGCTGATTCCCTTTTCGTTTTATGTTTGTATTTTCCTGAACCATAAAACAATTCGCAAGTAATGAGAAGGTAACTTTGATTTTTGTAAATTTTATCATACTGTGTATGGTTAACTTAAAAAAAGTTTTAATGTAGCAATCGATTTTTTTTTTTTTTTGTTTAAATGAATGCCCGTTATTCGGAGTGAAAGCTATTCAGGGTGAATAATATGGAAAAACCTATCTGGGACTTGTACTCGAAGAAATTGGGGGTGTCCGTTAAAAGTGGTTTTACATAAATTTTGTTTTGTCTTTTAATAACCATACTTTTTTATTTAGACTTAAGTTATTTCTTTATTACTATAGTTAGATTTTTGATAACCCACGTAGAAATTCATTTTGTAACTCTCCTTGTGCTGCTTGTTAGTTTCTTGCTGTATAAATATTTGACCCCCTCTTTTGAGGGTGTAACATAGTTAAAGTGAGTTTCCTCTATTTTTCTCTAATAAGTTCCTAACAAAGAGTAAGCACAATTTTTTTCAGCATTTTATTTTTTTTTAAAAATGTGATTGGAAAATGTCAGGTTTTTGGAGAATGAAATATCTCGAAGGTCAAAGCATACGATAATACAGGCAATTTTTAAAAATGGATACTCATATAGCAATAAATTAGTAAGTCAAAAATTATTTTTGTTATTACAAAATAATAATTTCTTTATTAAGTACACTTTAAATACTGATTCCGATCTATTAATATACGGTGTAGTATTTATTCAGATAATATTAGTTACTTTTACTTTTATTTTAGATGTTTTTTTCCAACAAGTCAAGTGCATGAGGGCAAAGTGAAATAGATCAGTTTGTTTACTTATTCAATTCTTTATTGAATTCTTTAAGTATTACATGCAGCCAATTAATTTATTTGCATCTCTTTGCTTAAAAACTCTTATTTGTTCATTCATTCACCTATTTTTTTATTCACCCGCTGGTTTATTTACTCATTTATTAATTATCATACATTAATCACTTAATTCATTTATTTTTTCAACAATTATGCATTTATTCATTCACTATTGTAGTTACTCATTTATTTGATGAAAACTATTTTTAATAATCATACAGAAAATATTTCATTATTTTTCATTTTCCCCAATGAAAGAAAGGCGAAATTTTTTCACTTTTTTTTAAATTGTACAAATGTACTGCCAAAAATAAATCATGACGTTTCAATACAACCTTTTATTACAAAATATACTGTTCTTTCTTTGTGTACTGTAATTTTCAAAACAATTGTTTTTATTTATTTTGAAAAAAGGTTAGTCATCCTAAACACTTCACTTGAACCACAATCTCAAGTTTTTAAACTGAGAGAGTAATAAATGAGTATTTGATAATATTTTTCTCTGAAATGTTCATTGAAAAAATACTTTATAAAAAGTTCCATTTATAACTCGAAGGGGTGCTGTTAATTGCGTAATACTTAGGTGCAAAAAAACACTTAGTTTTTTAAAATTGGATCTGAAGCGAGTTTTAAATTATATTTTAACTAAAGCTATTTTTCAAATCATAGATCAAAGAACAATAAATTGATGATTAAATGTAATTTAATCATCAATTTATTTATTAAAATTTATTCATCAATATATTCATTTAATTTTTTAAAACTAGTAAAATATATTTTTTATTTCTTATTTTTAATGCAATACTTGCTACTACATTAAACAAAAACTATAGTAGCTTAATGGTTTTTAGAAACAAATTATTGACATTTCCTAAAGTAGATTGGTGTTAATTTAGTTTTAGATCATTAAATGCCACCGTAGTCAAGAGAAGAAAATCTGCACAAAGCTGTAAAAGAGTATCAAATATGAAAATAGTTTTTCTTCACTTGAAAATTGTCATTTTTTGTATTAAAGAAATTTATTACACTTTATTTTTAATACTTTCTTTTGCACACATGCATAAATATAGAAAAATTTGGCTACAATTATTTTAAAAAAATCTTAATAAAAATCATGCATATAAATTGAAAATTTTAATCGAGAATTCAACTTCTATGTAACTAGATTTAAATCAGCTGCATAAATAAGTTGAATGTTTACGTTTAATGAATGTTCAATATAAAACATTACTTTCATACATTTTATTCTGTTTTTGAAATTTTCTCACGAAATACAATTTCTCTAAAAATATAGTTTTAGACATAAGGGTTTTGGACAGGACGGTAAAAACCATGTTTTTTTCCGTAGTGTCCAAAATCTTGCCAACATTGCATATATTATTCATTTTTAAGAGTTTAGATACCAAAAGTGTAAAAATAGGAAAATGTTTAAGAAAAATGAATCAATTTTCAAAAGTTAAGGCGCGCACACAGCAAAATCTAGTTTTCGGTTTTCACTTTTTTAAAGTGTAGTTAAAGTAATGTGTCAACATTCACTAGTGTATTTTTATGAACTACAAAAATGATTACTGCCAAAAGTGTTTTATATTTAAGAAATTTTAACTCACCAAAGATTACCAAATTATCGAAAAACATTTTTATTATTTTACGTAACAAATTCAACTACGGTTTATACAACAAAATAAAAAACATAAATAAATTTTTATTACAAGTATATTTTTTTTATTTGTATACTTATTGAGGGTATTATACTTTATTTGCGGAGAATAAAAAGGAAAATTGTTGGCTATTACAGTAAATAAACCATAGATCGAATTACATATTACGATTTTTAAATGAGAAATTATCTAAAAATGAATGCATTTTTCAAAAGTTGTGACAAAATCAGAAATTTCTAGCTACCGTCAAAGATCTAGTTTTCATTGCATCAAATTTTGCAATAGAACTGAGTTGAAAAATTATCTATAAAAGTAAAAATACCCAAATGTTCGTCATATAAGTTCACAAAATTGGTAAAATAGATACATTTCGAAAAAACGAATAATTTTGCAAATTTGGAATCCATTTTTTTTTTCCATTTTAGTGATTATCTTTCCTAAAAAAATAAAAGTTGATGCTGAAACCCTGCTTTTATACACTGATCGAATGGTAATATCATTATTTTTTTTAAGAAAATTTTTGTGTCAAAAAACGGTTGTTATTACTGTTCCTCTGTCAAACATTTTACTTAAGGAGAAAGAAACAGAGCAACGGAAAGCATGTTCAGATGGACGCTCGAATGCAAAAATCTGTCAATGGATAACATTATAAAATGTAAAAGACTATTCTACGCATAGAAAAATAATATTAGCATTTAGGAAATTATTAATTTTCTCCAATCATTGAGCACAGCTTGGATTGATTTTTTTTATTGAAAAAATTAAGTGTTAAAAAAATGACTTTTTTCATTTAAAGATATTGAAAATACCCAATAAGCAAAAAAAAAAAGCGAGAAAGAAAGAAAAGAAAAGCAAAAATAAACGGATAATTAAATTTATCATTAAGATAACATAGAACGATTGACTAAAAGAGAAAATGGGAAAAAAAAAAAAAAAGACTCGTATAAATTACGTGGCGCTATCTATTGTCATGAAAACAAAGTAATCTCTAGTTTTGAGCAAAAATATTTTTGAAGTTATTGAAAATTTCTTAAAATCTAATGGGATGTAACTAGTATAAAAAAAGGTAGTTCCAATTTTAAAGTTTTCAAAAAAATGGAACATTACCTTAAAACACTAATCCATTTTTTTTTATATTTAAATAACTCACCTTGTTTGTTTTTCAGTTCAATTATTCATGAGACGCAAAAATTAAAAATTAATAAAAATGTGATTTTGTGTTTTAGGCTTTAATGTGGACCTTTTAAAAATTGAAATTTGGAAGTATCTTCCTTTTGCAGCAAGTCCCTCAATCGTCATAACATCATACAAGTTATGTATGCTATGTATCTTGCTTAATAATCTTGGAATCCCTTCACGTACTAAAACATAATAAAAGCTACAACTAAACCGATAGATAACAATGTTTGAACAATTTAATCTGGATTCCGGTCAGTGCACTCTTAAAACTGTTTCTTGCATCAAGCTTATTAACAGTTTTTGAAAAAGATAAGCTTGAATTTGTTTCAGTCAAAATAATATTTTTGCCACCAAGAATTACAACCACACTCGAAAAGACAGTCACCCATCCCCCTCTAAAAAAAATTTTCCTTTTTTTTTTCTCTTTTCGAATTTTTCTTTTCGACAGTTGATTATTTCACGTTTCCTTCATTTCTTTATAAATTTTAGACTGCTTTATCAGATTTTTTTTGTTTAAACTAGTTATTTTACAAAATACTCTTACAAATAGAAAATTCTTTAATTTTTTTTTTCCGTAATACATGAAGCAATCAAAGAAAAATATCTAGCTGTAGGAAATATAGTCAATTGAACTAGTTAAAAAGTAAAACGTAGGGGAATAGTTGTTTACACTTTTTACATTTTGATTTTTTTCAATTTTTAGGACTAAAGTTAAATATCAAATAAAGCTTCATGTAATGCTTCTATTTTTTTTTTCTATCAGCCAACAGTTTCAAAACCTTTAATGACATAATGTTTTTCATATTAAAGAAATCTAAAAAATTTGTTTCGAAAGTTATCAACTACACTCAACGTTGGTCAAACTGACACACAAACGAATAAGATACTATTATGCTGACATAATAAACAACAAAATGAAGTTTATAAAGAAGTGTCTCATGACGTTTGTTTGACAAAATTTACTTCAGTACACAAGAAAACGATTTCCTTAGAAAAACTCTTAAACAAAGGCAGGTTTTTCCGCGGACGTTGATCAAATCAGCCCAGTCTGTAATTTCGTAAGATGACTCTCAGTTCTGGACACATACTCACTCGAGGGTTAGAGTCTTTGCATCAACTTAATCCTGTATCAACTGAACCCGGTCTCCCCTACTGTCACAAAACCAGCAATGCTTTTTTCACAGTTTAAAGTTTAAAATGAAATGGTGCCTGCATTGGTTGTCTAATACAGAAAATAAATATTGAACTGCTAAAAAAGAAGAAGAAAACGCTAAATATTTGAAATCCTATGTTTGACGGAAACGCATTTGATGTGTACTAGAAATATTTATAACTGTTTTATTTGTAAACACATAGGAAAAAATGCAATAGAAAAAATTTAAAACATTGCATATGTACTATCTAGCAGTTATTCAAAAGTTGTCAATGAATCAAAATGCATCAAAGCAAAAACAGATCCAACAGATATGTAGACCTTTTGGCACGTCTAAATAATCAACGGCTTAATTCATTTTCTGGTAGACTATGTTTTATTTAAAACTAACTGTTTCTCTTTTTTGATGGATTGATTCATTTAAAAAATAAAATTAAAATTTTAAATTTAGCAACATTGATTTTGGCAGCTTTTGTCGAGACACTACGCATTTTGTTTTGACCTGAATATAGCAAGTATTGAAAATGAGCCGCGACATAGCTATAACGGAAAAATACCACCCTTATCTGAGGGCACTACTTTCCCGATAAGTTTAACGTGTAAGCTTTCGTGGTGGTGTTTAAAACAATACAAATTCTTTTAGGCTGATATCCTTTCCACTTAAATGCAATTATATTTTCAAAATCATGACTCCGAAAAGATTTATGTGAACACAATAAAAGAATTTAGAAATACATGAAATATACCGCCAACTCAGTCATTTCCAGTCGAGGACTGAAGTTACGTTATTATTAGAACTCATCAGCCCGGGATAGGAAAGTGACTGAGCTGGAGATAGAAAACCTCTTAAGGAAGCGAAGAGTGCCAAACAAACTGGTAGTTAATATAGAATTAGTCCAGATCAGACGAGTGACCGAAGAAATAGTTCGGTTCAAATCGAATATTGAAGGCAAGGCATGGTATAACAGGAAATATCCAACGTTGTTTAGCACAAATAAACAGATTTCAGAATACACGTGCTTCGAGGTTTCAAGGAACCCCTTTTTCAATTCAAAGGTGCGAGCTTCTAGATGTAAAGACACCCAGTAAAAACTTTTACTCCCTAAAGCTTTTACTGGGTGTTTTTACATCTAGAAGCTCACACCTTTGAATTGAAAAAGGGGTTCCTTCAAACCTCGAAACACGTGTATTCTGAAATCTGTTTATTTGTGCTAAACAACGTTGGATATTTCCTGTTATTCCTCGGCACAAAGGTATTTATTGATTGCTTAAGGCATGGTATATTCAGTAAACTACCGCCATTAGTCAGGGATAAAGCAGAAATACATGAAATACACTGTTACATTAAAATATCCAATAATGGGAAAATTAATCTGTGTAAAACTTTTTTTTTTTTTTGCTTCAGTTCGTAATAAATTTGGGGTAAAAATATTTGGAGTTTCTTTTCTTAGTCCAAGGCACTATTATCATTAAATTGGAGTAAAAGGAAGTCATGTGATGCACACATCAGCTCGTTTTCATTGCCTCAGTTCGGCAACCTCTGCTGACGGTATCAGGAAAATCCATCCGCTTCTGTAAAAACAAGGATAAACGATGTTTATGATAGTGATTATTGTATTATTTTCCATGTTCCTTTGTCACTACCAGCTGAGTCTGAAGCTGACAGAAGAAAATATACAGGAGAATCGTTGAGAATCAACCGTGGATCTGAAATACTTATTCCTTGACAGATCCTATTGACAAAAACTACTTTAATTAAGGACAAAAAACGTTGTCTTTAATGTATTTGTTAAATGTTTCAAATTGAAGTCCGGGTGTGACAACCTGGATGTCCTGGAAAAGTAAAGGAAGTTTTCAGACGCCTGGAAAACCTGAAAAAGTCAAGAAAGGTATTGATTCGAGAGGAAAGGGGAGATTTTTTTCATTAGAGTGTGTATAATTTTCTTTTTCAGTTGAACAGTATCAATTACTTTTTTATAATTTAGATATTTTGTGTTATAAAAAAGCTGTTTTATAGAAACATTTAGAACTGAAACTCTTTTCTCTATTTCTTTTTTTTTTCTTTCTTTTTTTTTTGTACTAACAAAAAATATAAGTACATATGTGTTTAAATATAACTTTTCTTTAAATTGTATTTTGCACCATAACCGTACTTATTTGCGTTTTTCTTTTACTTATAATGTTTTTCTTATTCTATTAAGTTATAATCTCTTTTCATTAAGTGTTTTTCTTTTTTTTTACTCAGCTACTAACATTGTAATTGTTAAATACTTTTATAAACCCTTTTAATTTTTGGTGACTGTTCTATATAATACTATAAATATATGAAAATTGAAATTTTATAAGTGTACGAGAGTAACATTAATATACACAAGTTAATTAAAAGGAAGGTT
This sequence comes from Uloborus diversus, assembly GCF_026930045.1. NCBI lineage: Eukaryota > Metazoa > Arthropoda > Arachnida > Araneae > Uloboridae > Uloborus > Uloborus diversus. The sequence goes on from NC_072731.1 coordinate 131,043,870, forward strand.
AAAAGAGTATCGTCATATGTATAGTAACGAATTCATTCATCGAGTAACTGCTCCTGACGAGAACAATGTAACTTGCGCCACAGCATAATAATTAAATAATATTTTTTGGTTATGTTTGACATGACTGGAAATGCATTATTTTGACAAGGCTGAACTGGATCCGGTAACTTAACTGTTTTACTGGTAAGACGTCATTTTAGGAGAATGAAGAAATGAAAAAGAGGTCAGCTATCCACTGGAGTTTAGAGCTAATCCACTGGAGTTAAGGTTAAAATTTCAACGATCAAAATATCACCAGACAAGCAATTGCTTCGTTCGAATGTAGAAGCACTTTTCACTCGTCATACCTTGATGGACGATTTTATATATAAATAATTTATATCTTTTAAAAACAAACCAGCAGTTCGATACCTGTATTTAATTGGCAAACGTTATTGGTCTGGGAAAGCATTGAAAAATAATAGAAATTGCAGGCTGATCTCTGGAATAGACACATTGAAAAGTTGCTCATTTTTGGAAAAACTCAGTCATAAGACTTATTCAATAAAAGAACAGGAGATTTTTTTTCCCTTTTTTTAATTCAAGACAAAATCATTTGAACAGAAAATCAGTAACAAAATGATTGTACCTGACATATTTTTAAAAAGTTTATGACTCATGTGTTCAGTAAAAAACATAATATATTGCCTGTTTAAAATTTAAACAAAAAAATCATAAAATAAAATAGCCGTAAATTTAACAAACTTGTTTGATTTTAAGCTGATTAGTAATATAGGAGCAAAAGCATAAATGTGATGATTTAAGTACAGCATGTTGTTTTAACATCTAAGATATTATTGGAGAAGAATAATTTTAAAATTTTCGTTGCAGATTTTTTTTTTTTTTTTTTTTTTTTTTTTTTTACGAATTTTTAAGTTTTCTGTGAAATTTTCAACAGTAAAATGTTTTGGAACTTTAAACTTTTCAGTAGGTTCCACCTGGGGAGATAATGTTAATTACAACTTCCAAATATTTTTCAATTAGGTTTTGCTTTATCAAGCAAAAGAAGAAAAAGAGAAAAGGGCGGAGGCATTTAAACATTTATTCTGTTATCATTCTTATTCTTTATTATCGTAAAAATTTGACTTTCAAATTTAATGCCAAATTGTGAGTCTCATTTTATAGTCTTCTGTTTGTTTTAGAAACGATTCCTATAATTAAAAATAAAGCCATTAAGAAAATATGCAAAAAACGTAAATCACAAAAAGGCAAATAAACTGCTAAATAATCAACTTTGATTCTTAATTCAACTAAACTTGAAACTCTCCCTCACTGAAAATAAATCATATTGACATTAGAAATGAAAATTCAAAATTTTCATTTACTTTAAACTAAAAAAAAGACATGAAATAAATTTCCCTACAAGGTGAAATTAAATATTTGTGTGATCGAAATTTATCAATTCCACATGCCTAAATTTATTTCTTCATGAAAAAGTGTTTCAATTTTTATAGGTGACCTGTAGTAAATGGGGTGTGCTGATCACGAATCTGAGCTTAGTTTTTTTTCCCCCCAGCACGTCAGGTTTTCAAGAAAAATGTGTTTGAAATTTTATCATAGAAACTACCAAAAATACAGCGAGAATATTTATTGAAACTATATTTAATAGAAAATACCTCCAAAATAAGTTGTTTATTTAAAAAAAATGCAGTTTCATCAACGTTAGACAATTGTTGTTGTTTTTTTAAAATAAAATCAGGTTTTTTTTTTTCGCTTTTTCTTCATCGGTTTTGTCGTTTGAACTTTCATCTGATGATTGCTGATAGATGGTTGGAAAAGGTGGAAGAATGGTTCTTGGTCTACTAGGTACAGGTCGTGTAGCGGATGGTAAAAATCAGAATACTGAATTGTATTTTTCGAATTGAAACCTTTGACATCGCACGAGCAAAAGTAACAGTCGTCTCCATGGTTTTTTGGTTCTCTATACGAGTATACCATAGAAATGCCAAAAGGTAAAGAGCTACATGTACCTTTTGTTAGTGTTCTCAGTAGCTAAGCACACTTTGTGTGGAGTCCAATGTTTGTCCTGATCACCAAGCTTTACACCGAAGTAAGCGTGATAAGCTTTCTTGATAATACTGTTATGTCTCGTTGAGCTTTATTATCGTTAAATCACCACACACATGACAAAATGTATCAGGACTGTTTTTACATTTTCTTGATGACATTATAACGCACTAAACACTCAGAAAACAAAACACAACTCGGTGCTACAAACAACTGACGCTAACTATTTCGTAAACAACTACTGATGCCGTCAGTTGACTTTGACCATGGCCCCACTCAATGCGCTGGCGCTTAAGTATTGAGTGGGGCCATGCTTTGACAGATGCAAAATGAAAAATTGTTGCCACTGAAATGAAATAAACAAAACATTGCACTAAAATATTTTCAATTGGTGTATCAAGGCTTCATCAGGGGTCACTAGAGATTGAGTGTACCAAAAATCAACTCTGGGAGTCTTCATGAGGCTGAGATTGAGGGGTGAAGAACCCAACTTGTTCTGTCATTTAAACTCTGTCTTTAGTCGCGTGTTTATTTTCTTTAGTCTTTCTTGAAAATCGATATTTTGCTTTGATTGGCGGGCGACATTTGGTTTTCTTGGACGGTAGGACATTTTAAAGAAATAATTTCAATGTAATTCAGGAAGTATCAAGGAGGTACTATTTTGCTTTAGTACAAAATATCTCATAAGGTTTTTTAATTTTGTGAAAAATTTGGAAATGGTGGGCTCAAACCAAATTCATATTCAGAATCAGCATACTCGCATTAGCTAAGGACACTTATCAAATTAACACCAAAAAACATGTAGGCATGTGTTCTTTAGACATTGCATTGATGTTGCTGGGGTCATTTATACACAATTCTGCAAGGAACGTTACTTTTGAGCAGTTCGAGGAATTGTATTTTATGATTGTCTGGAAATGTAATTCTCTGTAAGAGAGAGAAAGTGAATTGAGAAGGTAAAACCGTCATTTCAAAATGAATTCGTTCGCATTAAGTAAAGCCAGAAAAGCATTAAGGAAGCGGCATAAAGTAAATTCTCAACTTAATTCGAGTCTCATTTTCTAAAATTTCATTTCAGCAAGATGCAAGTCACTAAATCAGAATTGAAATCTCATTATGGCGGACAAGGAGACGGCGTTGAGGCACGAATCGTTTTGTCAGACCGCGTGAAATATATGCACAAAGCAATAAGTTAAAAGGAGTTTTGAACTGCAAAAGGAAATAAGCGAAGGGGGAAATGAAGTAAATGTCCGCGCTCGGTGGATGGCGTCGGAATTGAAACTCTTCATATCAGTTTAAGATTGATGGATGCTCGTCCAAGAACTTTGTTCAATTGAAACAAAGAACAATCGAGTGCGTTATGCATAATTTACTTTAACAACCTATCAAAAATGAGTTTTTTTTCTTTTATTTGATGGCTGCATGTTTTAGTAAACGGTTTTTTTTTTAAATAAATATTTTTCTTTCCAAAACACAGCTGAAAAATCAAGGATTTTTTTTTTATTTCATTTTTTTTATGTAGTGAAACCCATTGAAAAGGCAAATAAAGTATATAATACACACACATTCAAAAATAATTCTAAATTCGGCATTGAAAGAAAATTTTTATAGTATGTTAATTCCGTTTATATTTACGCCCGCATTACGTATTCGTCCATTTTTGATTATTTTATTTTTGTTTGTAAAGTTTAAAGTCTGAAAGAACATAATCATAATTACCCTACCTTTTTCCAGAATAGGGTAAATATGACCACATGGTGAAGTTCAAATAACACAACATGTAATAAATAATTAACAATCCCCAGTAAGAAATTTAAAACAAGACTGAAACGAGAAAGTTTTGGAAAAATGTTGTTGTTTTGTCTATGATGTGCACTAGGATAGATAAAGCACTAGATTACTCTGAAGCTGTCAAAGACAGCCTCGGCAACCTCCACAGCCTTTTCCGAAAAAATCAAGTCACATGGGTCATCCAGGCCGATCTTGCGAGAAGCCTGCCCTGGATTGCTAGGCAGCCGAAGATATGCTGAGGAGGCAGTTGAAAGTCAGTGTAGTGAATTGAATAACTTCTTGTTCCGTCGCTTGATATTTTCATGCCCTTTACATGTTTTGTTCGCAGTCTGGTTGTTATCGATGCTATTGTGTGATTACAGTTTATGGCTGGAATAGAAGATTTCAAATTATTGCTGATTAGTCTACGGCTGGCCACAGCATTGGCATCAGTTAAAGTGAGGATCAATGATTGGGGATGGGATCTAGACTCCTTGGCAAGCTCAACGGCTTCCTCATTATCAAGGATATTTTTATGGGCTGGTATCCATTGTAAACGTGCAAAAGTTCTTGTTTACAATGACTTTGTTGGTGAATTGGATGTTATCTTGACTTAAGTGGCACTTGCGCTTCTGAATGGCTTGTAGTGCCGATCTTGAATCTAATTAAGCCACTGGCGTTTGAGGGACCGTCCGTGTAGGCGGTTAGCAGTTTTTGAGTTTGGGTGGTGATAGTATTGATGGTATGGTCGCCTTTTTCTTTTACAACCCAGACAGGCTCTTTCTTAGTGCAGGGTCTTAGAAGGTTTGGATTTACAATCATCTGCTGGAGAAGGTTTAAAGTGTGTGAAGTTTCTTTCATAATTTCAAGTGTATCATGCAGAAGGTTGATGTCATTTCTAATTTCTTGGTCTTGTTGCAAGGTTGAGAGTCTTTTAAGCATAGAATTTTTGCTCCATGCTCTGAAAATTCTGCTGGAAATGTGGTTTTCAGGTAGGCTTCGTATCTTATTCGTGAATTTAACGGCGGAGAGCTTTCTCCTGTTATCCAAAGGGGTGAGGCCAAAGGGGTGAGGTCACATTCCTTTTCAGCTTTGATGTTATTTGTAGATGAGATAACTCTTGTAAGGATTTTCGAGGTTCTGTACTGAATCAAGTCTGTCTTTACTTTTGAACAGGAATGGCTGGAACCCAAATGTTTGAACGAGATGTTGCGAGAATCTCAGCTCTGCGTTTGGAAAAGTATTAACAGCAAAGAGTAGTATAGAAGGGTTGAAAAAGGTAAAGATGATGAAAACTTAAAAAATAACCAAAAAAAAAAAAGGAAGCGGATCAAACTGGAAAATTTAAACATTAACTAGTAATTAAAACAATCAAAAAGCCTCCTTCTCCAGTAAAAACGAGCAGATGTATGCATCACATGACTTCTTTTTACTCCAATTAAATGATAATAGTTCCTCGGAGTAAGCAAAGAAACCTCAAGTTTGTTGCGAATCGAAGCAAAGAAAATGTTTTATACATATAAATTTTCCCAGTATTGGCAGTTTTAATGTGATTCAATGGTTAACTCTCGAAATATGGCCAAATTGAAACCTGATTTAAAAAAAAAAAAACGCCGAAGTTGTCGCCAAGTTGGCGAAAAAACTTGGTGACCAAAAGTTTGGCGATATATTGCCAAGTGTTACCCAAATTATTACACCACTTGAGTTTGCATTGAAATTAACAATGATTCCCCCCCCCCTCCAAAAAAAGTGTAAAAGATTCCTTTCGAAACATCTGAATGCAACCAAAAGGGAAGGTGCACTACTAGAACCCACTAGGATTCTACATACCCAATTTCAACTTTCTAGGACATACCATTTTTGAGTTACATACGCGCATACATACAGACGTCACGAGAAAACTCATTGTAATTAATTCGGGGATCGTCAAAATGGATACTCCAAAAGTCTATACATTCTCAGGCATATATCCATGTGTGGTCGGGTTGAAAAAAACTTAATATTCATTCGGGGGCGAACAAAATGGAAATTAATTAAGGCCGATTTTTGAGTGAAAATTTTTTCGTGAATACAATACTTCCTTTTTTTGTAAAAGGAAGTAAAAAGACGAAGAAAGAGGAAAAGAAATGAGTAAGAAGCTCAATATTGAAAAACGAGCAACGAGTTCCACAGATTTTTCTTCAGATGCGAGCACCAACGAGACTGAAATTAAAGACGCACTACAAAGTGATATCGAACCAGAAGGTCTATAAAATGGATTATCTAGGCTCTAACAGAAAACTTTAAAGACTGGATTTAATTTTTTACTCAATTTAGAATTGGGTTGCATTGAATTAACCATAACAAACTAAATGCAGGTCTAGATAACTTTGGACTCTCTAAAGCAATTGCTTTATAAAGAATAGGATTGACTTGATAGAAATGACTTGCGGCCCTTGAATGAAAATTTCAATAAGCAGTTACTGTATTACTTCAAAAGGCGGTCAGTTTGAAACCTATTAATTTATCGATTACTAAAGGTCTTCTCATATTATTATTTTTTGTGTTTTGTTAATATTTATTTATTTTTAATAAAGTTACATTTAAAATTGCATTGCTTGCCTGTTGATTTTTTTTTTTTTACTGCACCCTGTACATTTGGTTTTTGCACAGTCAGCAGAAACATAGTTCTGTGATTAAAGTCATGCTTGTTTGTTTTATGAAGAAGGAAAATAAATTCTTCACTTAGGATAGTGTTGGTTTATTTTATTTATTTATTAATTTATTTATTTTTTTGCAAAAAGTAATAAATGTTTTTGATGCAAATTATATTATCATACACGACAATGCATTGTAAAAAAATTCCGAAACGTTACTGAGTATTTCCGTCTAACGTTTCGGGATTTCAATGGTTTTTATCCACTTCCTGGAAATATCAAGTAACAAATATTTCGAAAACTCATTTCTGCAGATACTGCCGTTTACCTGCCCACAGCAGTACACAAGAGAGACATGCAGGTCTGAAGCTCATTCATCGTGTTTTTTTTTTTTTTTTTTTTGTTATACACAACTCAGCATCAAATAATCTTTGGGTGAACAACTAATCACCCCCCCCCCCCCCACCTTTTCCCACCCTTAGGATAGGATGTTTTGTCTCAAATTTATATGGGAACAACTTCAGGCTATAGCCTTTCCAATAAAAAAAGAATATTCAAAATCGGACTTCTCTGTAAAAAGTTATGTGTGGTCATACATAAAAAATCTGTGAGTGAACAACAAAGCACCCCAATTTTCCCACCCTTAGGGTAGAATTTTTTTTCCAAATTTATATGGGACCAACTTCAGGGTATACCCTTTCCAATAAAAAAAGAATTATCAAAATCAGTCTGTTCTGTAAAAAGATATGCGTGGTCATACATAAAAAACATGTATATACGGGTCGATTTGAGAACCTCCTTCGTTTTTTCGTCGGTTAAAAAATTTCTGACGCAACCTTTTACGCAGAAATTAGTGAAACCTTACGCTATAGTTATTTACCATGGTGTAAAACTTCCATAAGCGCTGTGTAACTTCACACCAGTTGTATCAGTTAGGGAACTCCAGGGAAGTGGATGCAGATATACTGCAACCGATTTTATGTGAATAAGGTTACACAAGATTTTTAACAGTGTAATGACTAACTCCTGATAGTATTGTGCTACAGGTATATGAACTGCCCATGGCAATTATGTTTCTTATTAAAGTAGGCCCGACAAGAGACCATGTCTGCCTAGTCGGAAACTGGGGAGTCCGGGCCTTGGGGGGGGGGGGGACCCGGCGACAATGACGCGAAAAAAAGAAAGAAAGAAGAAAAGGAAAGAAAAAAAAAAGAAAGAAAAATGGGGAGGGGGATTCCGAAAAAAAAAACGTGAAGATTAAGAAAAATTGACCCTGTAACACTTAAAATACAGTTAATTGTTTTCTATTAAGCAGTTTTTATTCTTCCCCCCGCCTTTTTTCTTCTTTTCCCCCTTTTATTTTCTTTCTATATTTATTTACTTATTTTTTTTGAGGTGGCAGGGCCCCGGTGACATAACTGACAAGGAGTCCGCCTTGGCTCCCGGCGAAAATTTATTGTAACTCTAAACCAGGACAAGACTGGATGCATCATGTAACAAATGTGCACATATTGAATGTGAAAAGGACTCAAAAATGTATACTTGTATTCACTATGCATCTGATTTTGTATACTTTCTAATTCTGAATAGCCCTCTGAAACTAATTGTTCAGCCTTGTATAGTCATTTTTTAGTTTATGTTTTACATTTTCACATTTGAAATGCAATTCAGCTAAATAAAATAATAATATATTTTAGGTTCAATGATCTTTCGAGTCACCTTAATTACATTATATAAGATGTAATACACTTTCATCAACTTGCTCCAAGCTAATAACAATTTGCCCTCATATGAGAAAAGTTGATATACTCGTACTTAAGAGTTTCATTTTTTAAAATATTTTTTTTTTAAATTGCAATATTTAAAAGTAGGTTAAATACGCAAAGCACGAAATAATATTATTGTACTTCTGCCGGTTCCAAAAAACAACGTGAATAAATAAATAAATAAATAAGGGTACAAAAAGTCCTAAGTTGCTCAAGTTTCTTCTATTTATTATTCTGTACGGATGATTTGAAGTTTCTAGTATTTAGGTAATTAAAAATTAGTATAATACTTCTGAAAGAATGAATTTTTCAACTTAATTTAAGGCGCAAAGCTTGGCGAAAAAAAAAAAACAATATTTCCTTTTAATTCCGGCTCAAATGGAATCAGTAATATGAGAATTAACCATGAATAAATTTTTAAGTGACTTTTTTTTGCTATAATACTAATTATGAACTGTATTCATTAGATATTTTATTTATTGAGCTTGAATTTCTTTCACACAACCTTGAGCAGACGAAGTTAGGTTAATCTAACATAATTGTTCGGAGAAATACCTTGAACAATAAAAATACTTAGCTAATCACTGCAGGACTGTAAGAAAACTCTTCAAGGAACAATGTTTTTTTTTTAAATCTTTAAGCTATGACATAGCTAATGTGCATAAGTTCAAAATTTAAAAAAAAAAAAGTTTTTATTTTCGTTTTAACTGTTTTCAAGAGAAATTGATTTTTAAAAAGCCTCTACGAGCAAAAACACATACCTCCATTTTTTAAGAAGAATTTTTAAATACTCCTCATTTAATTCAGTAATTTAATAAGTTTTATTAAAACACGCAACAGCTTTGACGTTATTTTTTTTCTTTAAATTTAACACACACACGCGGGCGCGATCCCGTTTTTTTTCTTCCTTACTTCCTGAAAGCTCATTTTTCAGTTTTTATGTACATTTTCATAAAATAGAAGAAAGAAAGATCTTTTTGCAACACATTTAAAATGCTAAAAAAGCTTACTGTGAGGGAAATAAAAAGAAACTTATCTGGAGCAAATATAAGGTAGAATTTCATCTGAAAAATTTATTACCAAGTCCTTCGTAAAAAAACTGTCGAATTATTAAACACATTTCCGGCTTAGACATCGAACAGAATAAAAATTAATTATTTACCTGTTCTGGTAAAGCGAAACTTATGGTTTCTCTTTATTAAATTATTTGATTTGAGTTCCTTGTATTTTTTGTATTACGTCATTTTAAACCACTCCCCTTTGTAGTCAGTTGTATGTTTGCTTTGGAAGGGAAAAGATCGTCTGTGTTCCTTGAGGCGTATGCCTAACCCTTTTTGTTTTGATATGTTTCGATATTAATTAGCTTTAGACTTCATTAATAAACTTTATTTACTTTTAATGGCTTGACTTCATTGCCCATTTCAACCACATTCGTCTTCACTGGTTTGATAAACAAGAATATAATGATTTAACACTGGATCTAGGCAAGTGTTTTCACTTATTGTTTTGAGGTTTTACAATTACAACATTAAGCAGCAGGATTTAGCTACTGAAATTAACAATAAGTAATTCAGCGATAAAACTATTGGTAGAAAAAAGGGTTACAAAAAACGGGATTTATTAACAGCAAGTGAAAAATGTATAACGTAATTAAATGTGAGAAAAATGCATGACGTTACATCACAATAGCACTCTCTTATTCTTATATTGAAACAAACGTATACAATACATACCTTTTTTATCCATAATTTTTAAATTCACTAATTTTAGAAAAAAATCTTAGTTGCTACAAAAGGTTGATTTCTGTAGGGATGCTCCCCCCTTTCGAGAAAAGGCAAACCCCTCTAAATGTTGCAAAGAATCCCCCCAAAGAGTCCCTCCCAAAGAGAAAAATACCCCTCAAAACAACTTCCCTAAAAATTTCAGTGTTTTATTCTGCGCCATAGATGGGCAGTCCTGATTTTTGTGACAATAAGACATGGTATAGAGAAGTGAAATATGGAGGCACAAAATTTTAAAATTTTTGTATAGAAAGTAAAATTTGCCCTAATTTTCTGTACATGTAGGCGCACAACATTTCACCAGTGCATATCTACATCTATGTCAGAATCATCATTAGCTAGGACCACATAATATATCAACCTTTATTTTATTCTTAAATCTGCATGCAAAGTTTTTCAACTTGGGTTAGACTAAGTTAGGGTTTACTTCGTCACACAACCCTAAATGATATCTAATGTTTAACGACTTTATCCACTGTATTATCTTCCATTAATTTACACTTATATTGTACATCTAAATAGTTTTCTACATGATCGTCAGCTGTCAAAACTTTCTAATGATAATTTTGCTCTTCTTCAGTTTGCTCAACAAAACTTTTTGACTACAATCTCAGGTAGGTTGCTGCGAAATGTAGAACTTACATCCCAAGAACCATGTTTTCTTGTCACTGGACTAACATGGTGCACTGATAATGGGCCTGAAAATACCATCGTAGGATTTCTACCTTACATCAACTACATAAATGTGCATTTTAAAAACCTGCACATTTCAACTCTCTCTGCAGAAGAGCTCTACATTTTTATAAAGTTAGTCTGCATACTTAATTGACATAAAATAAGATTAATGTTCTTCATCTGAATTTAGAGTAGTAGATAAATTTTTTTTTTGAGTCTTTTATGGCAACATAGTTTTTAAAAGCCGCCGACAACGTTTTGGGGCAGTTCCACGATTGACATTCCCTAAGCAAAGCAATGATTTTGTAACTTTCAATACAAAATGTATATGTTCTAAAAGCTAATCTCCCTTTGGCTCAGAGATGTTTTCAAAGCTGAATTTAGTTGAGTAATTGAATTCTCAAAAAACATTTTAGATGATTAAAATTATGTTAAAAATATATTAGCTGACATAATTTTCAACCAACGCGTGAGTCCGTTATATATCTTATTGTTTTTTTAAAATCATAAATCATGCAAAACCTATTTTTGGAATGAAACTATACCAATAAAATCAGCTCGAAGGAGTAACGTTTCCTCAACCGTAACAGAGTGTATCACTACCGTTACGCTAATTAAAAATATAAATAACTGTTCAGTATTGCATTTAATATGATAATAAGTTAAAACACATTGGACATATTAAGTTTGTTTACACAGCACATCTGTTAAAAAATCAATAGTAACCCAAGTCAAATATTTTTAAATATGCATTATTTTGATTACGGTTGTCACATATCAATCATTTATTTTTAATTTCCCGTTATTCAATTTGAAATTCAATTTTTTTTTTACCTTTTGTTGGAGAAAACCTCCTCTTCAGTATTTCTATTAATTTGGAAGAAACATACAGTGACTTGGAATTGCTTTGCTTTTAAGAAAAACCATGTTGATAGATTTGCATCAAAACCAACAATTAAAAATGCCAAATATACTAGCACAAAAGTAGTTCCATTTGCGTCATTTTTTTTTCTTGTATGCAATAATTTTCACAATATATTGTGAAAGAACAGATTTCATGGTTTATTGGGGTGCATGACAAGTGTATACCTGTATTAAGAAAAAAGTATTTTCCTCTCTTATTCCTCACTTTTCTGGATTGTCACATGTAAAGAAATATATTTTTTAACAATGTCCTTGCTCCATTTATATTGTTATTGCGTTCGTATTAAGCACGAGTATGCTGTTTTTATTACAGTTAGTGCATTAAGACTTTTTTATTTCCTTCAAGCAACGATTGCGTAATTCTAATCATTTAGATACTGTAAAGAATACAAATTACTCACAAAATAATTAAATGACTTTAAACATCACCCTAGAACAGCAAAAGCTAAACACATTTTTTCCCTGTAATTGTGGAATCAAAACCTTCATTTTAATAATTAAACCAATTCAACTATTTAACGTCAAATGCCGTGAAAGAAAAAAACCCCGACAAGATCTGACTTTCACAGCATATTTAATGTGTTACAGAGAAGAGGTCATTCCATTATCTAGCAGTTGAATGATATATGAGGTAGTGAATGTGTTTTGACATGAGTATTCATTGCATTAATTAAATCAGCTGGGAATTTGACGTTTTTGGAGATCTTCCTGAAAGGTAGATAAATTAATGTGGCACTGAATAATGCAACCGTATCTGTCCAGAGCACTCCCGTATTAGTGTGCCGCATTTGATTGCGAGTCCAGAATTCAATTTATTTTAATGAAGCTCTCTACTATTTTACAATACGCGTGAAGCTTAGTAAGAGGCTATACAGAAAAAAAAACATCAAAATTTTTGACTCAATCTACTTTCATTTTAAATTAATTCATGTTTATTTTTATAAATAAAAAACTGATAACAGTCGATTTTTTTTTTGTAGCTTTTGTAAACTGACCACATTTCGTTAATCATTATTTTTGAGTTAATGTGGAATTGGAATTGCTATCAAGTCTAAATATGCTGAACTACGTGTAAAGGAAAACTGAATAAATACATTTGTGCTCAAAGAGTCAAGTAAGAAATGACGACGAATAATTTCACAAAATTTTCAGATTACTGCATGCATGTGTTTTGGGGTTACAAGCCATTCCCTTTTCAACACAAAATAAGCGAGCTTTTGGTTGAAAAGGCATCCGACAAAAACCGAAATGAATGGAAATAATAATAATAATAATAAATATGCAAAATAGATTAAAATGAATGGTTAAAAACATTGGAACATAGACATTAGAAAAATAAGGAATAGCTTTAAGATCATTAATTAAGAAAGAAAAATATTCTTCAAAATATGGAAAGATTCCAAAAGTCAAGATTTTTTGCCGGATGTATTTTCATCTATAAGCTCACTAATTTTGCATTTAAAAGGGGGTTTCTTGAAATCCAAAACACGTGTATGAAATAACCTGCAATTTTTGTGCAATTATATTTTGTTATTGCTCATTTTTACGTATAAAAGACTCCTATGATACAGTGCAACAAGAATTGATCATTTGTGCTAGCGGTATTATACGCTAGAGGACAAAATTCAGCTTTGTGATTTTCAAAAGATTCTGCAAGATAAGTTTTATAACATTTATTTCTACTAATATGCATGTGACTTGAACATTGGTAATAACTATTCAGATGAATTGTATGTTGTTACATTTTATTCATGTTTTAGCTGACAATGACTCTATCAGTTTAATTATTTACTTTCAAGATAGTGGGTCAGGTACTATTTAATGCTAGGTGCTTCAGAATATCCACCGCAACTCAGCCGGTTCATGAATCATAATGCGATTGGCTGATTCGTCAGTAAATCTTGTCCAACCCACACTCTACCATCTCTTAGTTCCACAGCAACAAAAGAAGCCGAACTTTCGAAGTTTTTCAATGATTATGCCACATATTCCATTGATCCGCCGTCCCACATTACTCAACGATTCCATATAACCTTCCATTTATCCTTATTAAAAAAAATCCATGATAATAAAATAAGTAGGGCACAAACTAGTTTTTGCAAATGACAGTTCGTTACAGAAAACTTTGTGAGTGCTAAGGTGGTTTGGGGACTTTTATTTTAAAACCATTTAAGTTATGTATTGCGCATCTATTTACAAGAGCAAAACCTGAATATAAGATTAAAAGTCAATTCTACATAGATAATTAATTTCGTAGAGCACAAATAGTACTTTTTTATTTTCACAGGAAGTGAACCTTTAAACTGCATCATTGAACAGAGTAAGTTCTGCAGTGTCCCCACCGCTTCGCCTTGTTTTCAATTTCACTCATCTAACGTTTTGAGTTTTTCTCATTGAATGATTCGATGTGAAGAGGAAGAAAATTCTACTGTCGGCAAAACGGGTGGTAAACCAAATTATTCGTATACATTAAAAAATAGTTTCAACAATGAAACAACGATTCAACTCTTTGATGCAATTAATTCATTTCACTTCACATTAATCACATTATTCATTATTGTATACATTTTTATTTTGGTTAAAAAAATTGTAAAATAAGAAATAATGTAATATAATAGCAATTATATTTATTCTTGTATATATTATTAATAACGTATCGTTATCTACTACAACTGCTGCTGCTGCTATCACTAAATAATAATAGTTACAACTACAAGAGTAATATTAATAACAATAGTAGTTCTTGTTCTTATGATTAGTTTTATTATTATTATGACAAAATGTTTTTATAGCATATATATATATATATATATATATATATATATATATATATATATATATATATATATATATATATATATATATATATATATATATATATATATATATATATATATATATATATATATATATATATATATATATATATATCTGGACACGAAGTATCGTGGAATTGCGTACGATAAAGTGCGCAAAAGCTTGTTCTAAGAATTGATTTTAAACCTATAACCAATACTGCTCCCACGTCGGTGAATGATGAAGTAAACGAGCTTCCATTTGTGGTGCTTCTTCAGCCGAATTCTGGCCAATCGGCAGCGAAATAAAAATCTGCCCCAGTAGTTGATTGTTGGAAATCGTCCTCCGTCGTCGAAACCGGGCAGTTGTGGTCCCTGACGACCGACCCTTGCCGGACGATTGTTATAGGGAAAAAGGTAAACGGAAGAAAGCGTTATTCCCAGGTTTCTCTCAAAACTCTCCTCACTTCCCTCTCGGGATCGTTTCCATGGCAACCACCCACTTCCATCCAGCGAAGGAATGACGTCATGGAATCCCACTTCTCCCTGTCAGAGGCAAGAAGGATAGTTCGAGTTGCATGATGGGTAATCTGGGTTAATGAGCCTTAATTTTCCTTAGTTTTGGTTCATAAAAGTTTAAATTCGAAACAATAGAAGCTCGAACTTGGGTAGAGATGCCATTCACACGCGGACCTCGAGGCTAACTTTTCATGCGTTCCTTGGATCGTTTTCAGAAATGCTTATCGTAAGAACAATTATTCTTTTGGAAATACATGCGATGTGTATTATTGAGTAAAATTTTGAGAGTATTTTCAAGCGAGATCTGAAATTGAGTGCGTTTTAACGGAATCAGCAATAAATTTATTCATTCAGTATTTTCAGAAAAATGTCATGTTCATTTTTTTAGTTTTTATTTAAAGTGGAATTTTTATTAATGCAGCAACCAGAAAACAGCAGACTCTCAATTTAAATAGGGATCTAATCAGACAACTTTACTCATTTTTCCATTTTCGTCCTTTTAGTTATTTATTTTATTAGTTTTACTGTTACTGTTTTACGAATGCACTGAGGCCTTTTCTCGCAAATTTCTATATTTCTCATTTATTCATGTCATGACATGAAGAACTGAATTTTGAATTGTAATACTTCTAATGGGACTGGAGAGTTATGCCTTTTTTTTAACTAAGAAAACTTTAACAATATTTCATTTTTAATCAATGTTGTATTTACTTTCGTTATCACCAACTTTTTGCCACACATTGTGCCCATTTTAAATTCCGGATAAACATTTGGTCTTGGAGCCAATTTCTGGAGATTGCAGTTTTGATATCCACCAAATTTGAAAGCTTTTCCTCTCGTAGCGATCGGAGTAAAAAGAAATAAGATTGTACAATTTCGGATGAGTTTGATGGGCGAAGCTGTATCTTACGAATACAGATAATATCCTTGATAAAAAAAGTAAGGGCATATGCATTAAAAGAAAGTGCGCTAAATATTTTGATTTCTTTTGTTAGATTTGTATTGATTAACCTTTATAAAAAGCCATTGAGAAAATGAGTCTGAACGAAAAAATGATAATATTTGTTCCTGGGAAGAATGTTCTAGATCAGGGGTATTCAACTTTTTATACGTTGAAGAATCTTTTGCGCTTACTATTTTTTTAGAGGAACCACTTAATCAAAAAGTACAAAAAGTATTATCCCACACAAATTTAGAAAAATTATTATTTCATCGTTATTTCATTTGAAGACAAACATCTTAAAAAGATAAGGAATGGTAGGGAAGCAAATAGAAGAACTCACTGAAGCATATTCCATAAATAACAAGCAAAAGGAATAATATTTTAAATTATAAAAAAAAGGGAAAAATATATTTAATGACTTGAATATAATTTCTCTTATTGTAAAATATTTTTACACCTGAAATAATAACGGTTGAAATTTGCACCCTAAGAACATCTGTTTCTGTGTTTTCTTTTTGTCTCAGAATACGAAGCGAAAACTTTTTTGTGTATCTTAATATATAAAAATCTTCTGTGCTGACGTTTGTCACCATAAGGCTTTTAAACGGCTGGACAGATTTTGATCAAATTTTTTGTGTGTAATTAAGTTGTGGCAAGCATGGTTTCAAAGCGCGATGGATCGAATCGGAAACGTTTTTGTTAATTAATTAATTTAAACATTGGATGGTTATATCTCCCAAATGATTAATATTTATTTTAACCTATTGTTGAGCGAGAACTGAAACAAATAGTTAACCCATTGCCAAAGGACAACAAGAATGCCAGCTCTGCTTGAAATTTCCTATTGTGATATTTCAATTGAGAACAGATAAAACGTAGAGAGAGTGAAGCCTTCATTTCTTAAAAGCAACGATTTTAGGTCCCGAGATATATTTTAAAGTAAAGTGCTGGAAGATTCACGCAAAACGTGTGTTCTGTCGTCGTAGTTGAACCATATGACCGGATCGGTGCTTTAGGTCTTCCTAACCAAATGATCAGAAAGTACCGTACCTAGCGACATTTGTTTCTCGGTTGAAATCCATCTGAGTTTTGGCACCAATGTCAAGAATACTTTAAGGATTATCTAACTAATCAGTACATCATTAAAGGAAAAGACGATGGAATTTAAAGACGAAACAAATTTTATTCGTCCAGATAAATTACAACAAAGTAGTTCTGTACACAAATGATGAGTGCAGTGGAAGATTTTTATCTTTGGTGGAAATAACAAATTAGGCAGTATATGAAGTTTTAAAAGTTTTCGTTCAAAAGATCGCACCGCTAATTGGTCGGACTTGGTTTCACTCACTGATCGCCTGGATTACAGTAACGTGGTGACTTGGCGAATTTGGCTATAAACAATACAGTTGCATGATCATTTGTTTACATTTTAAAGCTACTGTTAATGTAATTTATTGTATTTTTTATTTGTTTGGCGAAATTTTTCGAATTGCAAAGAATTTTTTTTTTGTTTTTGTTTTTAAAGAGTGTTTAGTCATTTTAGTTGAAGAATGTGTTTATTTTACATCGGGAGGGGGGGGGGGGTTTCGCTTATTCAAAGAACTGTTTTTACATTTATCATTTTTTTAAACGATATCCTTACGATTGTTTTATTCTTTTTCATATGTGGGCTGTTGCAGCGGGATTTCCCATCTGTTCTGGATGGGTAGTTAGTTTTTTGCACTTAATATCTGAGGACGCTTTTTATCCTTTGAGTATGGCTGCTGAAGGAAAAAACCATCAAGTACGGGAGAAAAAATAGTTAATAAAACAATTGCTCAGTGAGCATTAGATAACTCAAGTTGTATATACGCATTCTGACACCAAGCAGCTTAAAACATTTTCTTTTTACTTATTTTTTTTTCAACAGAACGGTTCAAACACTTGATAGTTCATTGAAATTTTTTAACTTTTCAATTTACAAAGTTTGAACAGAACAACGTCTGTCGGTCCTCTAGTATGCGTATATAGGTTGAAATCATTACTTGATAAGACAATAATAGTAGAGTGATTCCATACCAACTCAACCAATGGGGGTTGCTTGACCGACTCGGATTTTCTTTAAATTTGATACACAGATTGATGATATAGAGGCATGAAAAAGTTCAAGTTTTTAGGTTCCTGCTCCACTTATTTTTTGAGATACGGGTCCTCAAAGTTTGTCCACCCGCACAAAATGCCAAGAAATTGATGTCATTTATTTTTTTTTTCTTAAAAATTCTACTCATGCAATATAGAAGTGTTCAGTATCTATGAAAGTTAGTCACTCCAGGTATTCAGGAAAACAATATTACAATGTTTAAAACGAAGACGTTTAAGGTACAGTACTCTTAGAAGTTGCTACCACAAAAATTTGATTTTGCTGATTTCGCTGAAATTGAGACATTGATTCCAAAAAAAAGGAAACAAACCAATGGTTTGCTCACTTTCTGGTAGTCTACTGGTGTTCCCTAAAAATAACTAAACAATAAATTATTTGGGTTTCACACTCCTTCTTGGAAATATTTAAGCGGAAAGACAGCCCATAAGGCAAAAAAAAAATGCAATTTTGACCATCTTGGCAGTCATTTTTCTCCTAAAGGGAGAACACTAGGAACTTATGTCTTTTTTTTTAAGTAAGCTACTGATATGTTAGCTATTCACAGGAAAAGAGTTTACTTCTGATTATTTTTTGCATAAAGAGATATCCCGCTGATAGCATATGCATGTTTTTCTCGTAATGCCACATGCTTGTATTCGTCCCCTCAGCCGTTACAATAATAAAAAAGAAAAAAAATGCATTTATTAATTGTACTATATCAAGAAAAAAATTTTAAAAAGTAACATATTACTGCATTTAAAAAAATATTATAAAGTATTATAATATTTTTTTAAATATAATAACTATAAAGTACTAAATAATGTTTTAAAAAATCAGTTTAAAAAAAGGAATTATTAATATTTATCTCACAAGCAATATAAGTTGAATTTAGCATAATATCGAAAATTGATGCATAAATAATTTTATTTAGCTGCAAGCGTAAGTTCTTGTATTTTTTACTTCCCTACAGCAGATACTTTAATCTGATTAGATATGTTTGCAGGCACAACAGATACCAAAAACATAAATTTACTAATCGGAATAAATTTATGGTATTATCTTGTACCCTCAATTGTTGCTGCAAAAGATACTTTTTCAGAAAGCACAAATAGGATTTAGAAATAAAGAAAAATTTATAAAGCATGATGAAAAGAACGAAAAAAAACTTATTAATTTCAGACTCTAAACGCTTATGGTTTTAGAAGGAAATATGCAACAATAAAGCTTAATCTACTTTTGTAAAATTTTAAATTTCACTTTAGTTAAAATGTTCATCGTTCAGTTCCAGTAGGGGCTTAAAATCACCACTTCAACAGTGCTTTATGCATTTGGTATAGTTTACTAGAAGTAGCTGTTAGATACAACTGGGTGAGCAGTTTTAGGAAGGGTTCTTAATCTTCATTCGGGATTGATAAATGGACCAAGACTAGCCTAGCTGGGCCCAGAGCCTGTTGCATGTCGTCACTTTTGTATTTGAATAAAATATATCATTGTGAAGGCAATTTTAAAATGATCAAATTTTTCTTCGCATCTGAAGAACATGTAGCAAACACAAGAGAATTGCTTTCTGAAAGACTAGCCTTTGCCGCAACAATTGAGGCTACAAGAGATTACCGTACATTTATTCCGATTAGTACATCTATGCTTTCGGTACCTATTGTGTCTGCAAACATATCTAATCAGATTGAAGTATCTGCTGAAGGGAAGAAAAAAAATACAGGAACTTACGCTTGCAGCTAAAAAAAATTATGTCTGTATCAATTTTCAATATTATGCTAATTTCAACTTATACTGCTTGTGAGATAAATATTTATAATTCCTTTTTTTAAACTCATTTAAAAAAAAATATTTAGTACTTTATAATTATGAATGAAAAATTGTTCAGTTTTGGAAAAAAAAAAGTCTATTTTCATCAAATGTCTAATATTTTTATAAAATATAGAACTTTTTTAAAAAATATTTTTTAAATGCAGTAATATGTTACTTTTTTTGAATTCTTCTAGATATATAATACAATTAATAAATGCATTATTTTTCTTTTTTATTATTGTAAAGTCTGAGGGGACGAATACAAGCATATGGTATTACGAGGAAAACATGCATATGCTATCAGCGGAATATCTCTTTATGCAAAAAAAAAAAAAAAAAAGTAAACTCCTTTCCTGTGAATAGCTAACATATCAGTAGCCTACTTTTAAAAAAAATAAGTACCTAGTGCTCTCCCTTTAGGAGAAAAATGGCTGCCAAGATGGTCAAAATTGCGTTTTTTTGCCTTATGGGTTGTCTTTCAGCTTAAATATTTCTAAGAAGGATTGTAAAACCCAAATAATTTATTGTGTAGTTATTTATGGGGAACACCAGTAGACTACCAGAAAGTGAGCAAACCATTGGTTTGTTTCCTTTTTTTTTTGGAATCAATGTCTCAACTTCAGCGAAAACAGCAAAATCAAATTTTTGTGGTAGAAACTTCTAAGAGTACTGTACCTTAACCGTTTTCATTTTAAACATTGTACTATTTTTTTCTGAATGCCTGGATTGACTAGTTTTCATAGATACCAAACACTTCTATATTGCACTAGTAGAATTTTTAAGAAAAAATAAATAAATGCCATCAATTTCTTGGCATTTTGAGCGGGTGGACAAATTTCGAGGACGCGTAAAAAATAAGTGGAGCAGGAACCTAAAAATTTAGACTTTTTCATGCCTCTATATCATCAATCTGTGTACCAAATTTAAAGAAAATCCGAGTCGGTCATGCAACCAACTTTTTTTTATTTTGGTTGAGTTGGTATGGAATCACTCAGTTGTATTACATAAAATTTTACTTCGGTGCGTAACACTTGTAATGATAATGAGAAAAATAAATTGTAAAAAAAAAAATCAATAAAGCCATAAAAATGTCAAATAGTATCAAATAGGTAACCATGTTTCCATACAACGCACTCAATTTGAATCTTGTATGAAGTTGATACCTAAATTTCTTGGTCTTCAAAAGGTCACAAAAATTAACTAAAAATAATCGGTGTGACCTTCAAAAAGTTCGCCAGTAGAACCCTCAAGTAACTTCATCTGCTGTTGACTGATTCACTAAATTGACGCGGACTCTAAACTGACCGTTTTCCTGAAGCGACTGTAACGGCTTGTATATTTTAAATAAATTTCAAGTGTTTTTCCTTTTCTATTACTTTTCTTTTCTTTTTTTGTATTTCCGTTTCATTTCTTTCCTGGAGCCAGATAATGATAAGGATTTTTGTTGCATTTATCCCCAACATAGAAAGGTGATGACGATAACGACAAAGATAATGAAGTTGATGACGATGATGCCATCCAGATGGAGCCCACTCCAGCAGAGATGACAGTGAAAAAAAATTTTTCAACTAAGGTTTTTAAAAGATTTTTGTACTTTCTATACAGACTTTTTCCCATTACAAATAGACGTGAAACGCCAGGAGAGCCGAACAGTTACGGTGTTTTCACAATTAATTGCAATAAGTTAATCAAGAATTGTTTAAATACTCTAAACATACACAAGGAGGTCAACTCTGATTCTCAGAAATTCCGCAACTATAGATGGCGGATGCCTGATGAGGTGTTGGCGACGTACGGTGTAGCTATTGTGATATATGTTTTTATGTGTTTTTCGTGTATTCGTTATTGTTCAACGTTAAATATAGAAACATGTAATTACCATCATTTTAAACCTTAAAACCTCCTAAAAACCCGGACACACCCCCAACACTACACACACACATACTGTCTATATACACACGCATTAACTTGAGTATGACATACATTTTAAATTATTATTATTCCATTTCTAAAGAAATTAAAAATAACAGTCTGTTTGTGGGCTCTATTCCGCTTAAATGCCAACAGTTAGGTTTAATACGTGAGCATGTTTTGGTGTTACATCTCGGAGACTACCACGATGCACTATCCAAGCCTGAAAACTGCTTGCTTGCGATCCCGGTGGTTTGACTGCAGTGACAAGCAAGTGTATACTAAACCGCAGTAATTCTCAAATTTCCAAAACAAAACTTAAAAATATGCGGTTAAAAGTACAAGAAATATCGTGAGGCATCTTTGTTTAAAAATGATCAATTTCATATTTGGGCAAACCCGAACTGCTTATTGTTTTCACTTGGCCGTTAAAATGACGTCCGAGTTCTTCGATTTTATTTTTCTATGCTTAAAATTCAGGCGTCCATGTGCCTCGGAATTGAGTTATGAATAAAGAACTTTCTCGACTTTACACAATCCTTTTTAAACGACAACAACAGTATCCAGCTTCATATCATCCAGCCCCAGGTATTCATTTGAGTTTTGACTTCTTCAAATTATGGTTGCGATAAAAGTCATTTGCAAAAACAAGAAACCCAACGAGAAGGGTCCTATCACAATTCGTGATTGCGAGAAACAAAATCTAAATTCAAGAGTTTGAAATTCGAACTATTTTCTTGATTGAATTTTAATCTCACTTAAATGAGAAAAAAAACTTTGAATTCGCAGTTGATAAAACGCACATTTTGCAATTTAGAACGAAATTTCATCTACGCATTTTAAACTTTTTAAATGACGCTAACTAAGACGTTGGACAACGTTACCTAATTTAAGAAAATATTTTCAAACGTCGGAATATATTTCTGAATTTTAGATTAGATGTTCAGACATAAGGCGATGCTTTTTCGTCTGTGCAAAATTTGACAGAAACTGGGTTTAGAAAATAGATTGCAAAAGGAAAGTATTGCCTAAGAATTAAAATCTCTATTTGACAAGAAATCTGAGAGAATTTTTTTTCTAATTCTATCATATAATGTATGAAATACACCATCAGCTCAGTCTATTCCAGCCGAGAACTGCAGTTTCGTGCTTATTAGCACTCATCAGCCCGGCATAGGAGTGACTGAGCTGGAGGTGGAAAACCTCTTAAGGAAGCCTAGAGTGCCAAACAAACTGGTAGCTAATACAGAATTAGCACTGACCAGACGAGTGATCGAAACAATGGTTCGGTTCAACTCGAATACTGAAGGCAAGGCAGGTATATTCAATAAGTTACGCCCTATAGTCAGGGCTAAGCAGAAATACATGAAATACACCGCCAGCTAAAAATTTCTAAAGGACAATATTCTAAGGACAATGAATGTTTTATCCTAAAATACGCTTATAATTAACAATTTTCGTCTCCTTTTTAATCTTTTTTATCAGTCTTGACATTATGAGACTTGGAGAACTTTCTTAGACCTTTTCATCCAAAATTTTTTGAAGGAGGATGTGCGTTAATTCTCGTTTAGATGTTGAATGTCATTTTTGCATACTTCGTGGGCCAGAATACTATATCTAACCAGCCAGTCAAATAGTTTTTCAAAACCAGCCTCAATGCATGATTTCGGAGCTTGAAGAATCTTGTACGGAATCATTATCCTGCTTTAACAAATAGTCTTCATTCGTAATTGACGGTACTTCTGGTAGAAGATTATCACTCTGCATATCAACATGACTCTCAGAATTCATTCTGCCCCGCAGAATGGAGTAGTTTTCGTCAGAAAAATCACTCCCGACAGCTTATTAACCATCTCCAGGGGTAAGCTTTGGGAAAATTTATTTTTCTTTGCAAAGATGATTGGATAACGTCATCCAATATGATGGTACTTCCTAATCTTAGTATACATATGTAGATATGGTTTATTGTCCCATTGTCTTTTTAAGTTTTACCAGGGAAGAGGGTATCAGGAGAGTGATACAAGGACAACTTTCAGGTGGGGGATTGAGCATCCTAAGGGAGAAAATTTTGAAAAATAGATATAAATTTCTGTGCATTGAGTCCTATGAGGTATTTGGGCCTGCAGCATACCAGACAAAAAATAGGCAAATAAACACTTTTTAGCCTTTTCTGACCAAAAAGATCTCGCCTTTGGAAAATTGAAATCAATTTAAATCAAAATTGATTTTTATTCGACAAAACTTGGGCAATCGAGCGAAAGAAGGAGCGAGAGAGGAGAAAAGATAACGCACCATCACTTGCTCACATTGCTTTACATTTGGCTTTCGGTACAGTTAGTTTTTGATCATCTCTCCCCCCCCCCTCCCTCAACCCACCGACAAACACATCATTGAATTTAACGTAAAATGATTAGTTGTAAAGCAATGCACAAAATGCTCAAGAAGAAATGATATAGAGATGTAGTAAATAGGCAGCGAGAGAAAATAACATCCAGCCCGTTCGGAACATTTTTACTTTCTTCTATATCTAATATATAGAAGAAAGTATTGGATTCGTGCAAATTTTCGAATTTCGAATTTTGACGGATTCGTACGTTTTGAGGTGTGCTGAGTCCATTTCGACCATTTTTGGAAAATGTCTGTCTGTCTGTGTGTGTGTGTGTGTGTGTATGTGTGTGTGTATGTATGTATGTGTGTGTGTATGTATGTGTGTCACGTCTGTGTGTGACCAGTTTTTTGTGGCCGCTCTACAACAAACACTACCGCATGAAATCGAACGAAATTTTGTACACATATGTGCCCCTATGTGAACTTGTGCCCATTAGTTTTTGGCGCGAATTCCTCCAAGGGGGGTGGAGCAATGGGACGTTTTTCGAGTTACGCGTGCTTGCTATTCCTCAGGAAGTAACTGGCGGAATCAAACAAAATTTGGTCCATATATTGCCAGTAACAGGAACAGGTGCTGATTCAATTTTGGTGTCAATAACTCAAACGGGGGTTGAACTATAGAACGTTTTTTGTCGTCAATTGTGACTGCTGTATCTCAAGAAATAATGAACGGAATGAAAGAAAAATTTATCGGCAAGTAGCCCTTAGTGGGTATAAGAACTGATTTTATTTTTGTCTCAACAGCTAAAAAGGGGGTAGCGCAATCACCCGTTCTTTTTTTCCATTTTGAGTGCCCTATCTCAAGAAGTAATGCTACGTTCTGGTTGAAATTTGGAATATATGTGAATCCATATGTAAACAGGCTCTGGTTTAATTTTGACGCCGATCGCTCCAAGAGGTGTTGATTTTTTTTTTTTTTTTTTGCGAATAAAAATATTTTTATTAATGCAACAATAAGAAAGATAAATCGTAATAGATTGTCGTCTGCGTATTTCTCGTGATTTTAATTGTATGGAAATGATAGGAAATATTATCTCAATGATTTAAAATTTTTAACTGTTGCCATCTTATGTTTGTTAACAAATAAAATATTTGTAATTAATTCAAGCAAGGCTTTTAAAATAACTTTCAATTTTCGCTCTTTGCTTTGCTTTTGCAATAATTCAGACATTGGGATGGTCGTCAAGTTTTTGCATGTGTAATTTTGTTTTTGTTAGGAATATTGCTTCCTCGTCAAGCATGGGGAGGGATCAGAAAAAGGAAAAATATAGAAGAAAGTTTCGTGATGGCCACAACATACTAGTTATACTTTTGATAAGAGATAAAATTGATAAAAGATAAATCCAAGTAAAACTTATTTGGATGCTGGTTTTACTTGGATGCTGAGCCTTCGGTCAACTGTCGGAACTGACATGAAACTGGATTTTGTGTAACTCTATGACCGATTTCTTGTTTTTTTTTTTTTTTTTTTTTTTGTTCTTCTAATAGGATGGGTAAGTCTTCTGCTTTATCTTTTTTTGCAAGTCAGAGCTGGGGGGTTGGCTAGTACATGTCAGCATTTTCAAAAAACTTGTCACCTTTTATAATGCTCGTTTAATGTCACCTTTTACATTTCTCGTTTAAGGTCAACCAACGCTGTTTAAATAAGCAAGTAAATTTTTGCTAATTTGATAAAAATGCAAATACTCGCTGACTTGTACGTTACCGACCTCTATAGAAACCTTCAAATTAACATATTATGCCAACTGCTCCAGCTCTTTGATGCAATTACTGCCCATTCTATTGTTTAGATTGTTCAACTTTTCACATTTACATGGTTTTCAATTTACATTGTTAATCTTCTTTTGTGTTTCTTGCTGTCGTTTAGTACACTAGGCATTGTGCTACCTATGAGTGAGACTTTAAATAATATATGTAATATACATTTAATACTTCAGCTGCATTTTGCGCTGTCTAAATGTAGAATATTTTACTTAAAGTTCTAAGACAGATAGATAGATAGATAGATAGATAGATACATAGATGCGCATTTTCTCATTTTTACGTACATATATTCTTACGTTTCATATTTACAGTACTTTGGAACCTCAATATAAGCTACTTCCAGACTGACCATTCTCTCACTTTCATACTTTCATTCCGTAAAACTTGACATGTTACAGAGGGTACATGCACACCAATGACCTTGGCTCAAATATACCGCTCTTCTGAGCTCGTTCCAAACTAAGCGGCAGGGGAACATTTCTTTCCACCAAGATGGACACAAAGAATTCTAAAGGCCATTAATGAATGGCCTAGGCCGTTAATGAATGATCTTTGAAAATAACAGATTGCCTCCTCCAGGCTTTGGGGCTGTTGATTTACAAAATTTTCTGCGTATGTAATAGGTGTGTCAAATATGATCGCTAGGTTTCTTTGCTATAAATATAAGAAATGAAAATTATATTTTAATTTTCTGTTCTTTAGTTATAAATATACTTAGACGTTTATGCAATTTTTAATTTTTAAATTATAAATTTGAAAATCCTCGATACTATATTTTCTATACCAAAAATATAAACTTTAAACAATTCCAGATCGTAATAACGTAAAAATCTATACTTTAAATTGATTTCCTTCTATTTTAGAACGTAGTCCTTATATGTAAATCCTAACCTGTAACCTTTTTTCTACATCTGGTCTACCTCAACGCAAAAAAGCTTGACAATTATTGATATCTTCTCGCCTTTCATCACTGTTAGACAAATGCCATATAGGGATAAAGATGCTGTTCATTTGTTAACAGACTATGTAGATGCACACAATTTAAATCCAAATGACTTGTGATCAATCGTACATCCCTTAAGAGTGCAAGAAAAAATCTTCTAGAAGAAAAATCAAATTTCATGAATTTAAATTCAGATTTTGTACTTATTCTTTGCGATACAAAGCTACATCCAGATGTATATGCAAAAAGAACAGCGATAGGCTTTACCGTGAAAACTTCAGGTCCCAATGTTGAACAGCTACTCGAAATTCCTGATATATTTCTTCAATTGTAAATGATATTTTAGATGATTGCTCTTTATTTCTAACTGTTCAAGCTGTAATGTTTGATACAACGGTTTGCAATACCGGCCGCATAAATTGTGCGTGCATTTTTTAGAACAAACACTGAACGGTGATATTGCATTTGGATTGCCATCATCATGCACTTGAAATCGTACTGCAGATTGTGTGTCTTTAAAGAAGTTCTTGCCTTTCTTAATTCTAGACTCGATATTCCATTATTAAGCCTTTTGTGGAAATAGCTCCATCATTCAAAACTTATAAAATTTCTATCAAGTACACACACCACTTACATTCTTAAAAACGAAGTTGATGATATATTGTTATTTGTAAAAAGTGAATACTGAGAAAGAGTTTTCTCTTTAAGATCATAGAGACTTCGCATAACTTGTAATAATATTTCCTGGAAAAGACCCTCTTAGAGGGATATTAACTTGTAATAATATTTCCTGGAAAAGACCCTCCTAGAGGGATATGTTTTCGGCAACTTGGAGCTTATCCCTGAGCCAGATGGGTGCAAAAGGAATTTATTGTTCTAAAATTTATATATTTAGGAAGCAATTCAAATTGACCTTACATAACGAGAAAGACCTTAATTGCTTTTTTTACAGTTAAATGCTGTATGAAGATATAGTTTTTCGCAGCAATCCAATCAAAGCTCCTTTAAATAATATAATGCGCCAAAAAAAAGAAGAAAAACTAGCAGCGTATGATATCGAACAAGCAGCGAATGAAAAATTCAGAAATCACTTGCGGTGTTTAGGGGATGAACTAGTAGCTTTGAACGTATTGGATGAAGGAATTAACTTTGAAGATACGAAAAGACTACTTCAAAAAATGCTTACTGATAAGGAAGACGTGTCTGATAATTGTATAAAAAATTTCATATAACGGTAGATGATTTGAAATACTTTCTTAATAAAGATTTTCCTCCTTATGGAATCAACGACAAGTTAATAAAACTGTTTGATAAGTTACAAATACCAAAAGATATTTTTCTACTTGATCCAGATGTATGGCAAAATGAAGGAAAATATTTCAAAAGAAGAGAGATCGTTAAAATGCTGAAAGTTGTGAATCATACAACTGAAAGAGGAGCACAATTAATCGAAGAATTTTACAAACAATTTAGAAAACATGAGTTACAAAAGCAATTAATTTTACAGAATTTCCAAGACTATCGGAAAAAATACATACGATCGAAATACATTGAGAAAAGCGGACGATTAAGGTAAAGTTTCTAAAGCATTATTTCATTCTTATTCAATGTAAAATGCTCAGATGTTTTAACTTAGAATTATTTAAAAAGATCAATTTTAATGCTACCTCACTGTAAAAATATTTTGCTAACCAAGGAGAAACGATGAACTGGGTCTGAAGTAAAAACTCGAAGGTTTGTGGGAAAATTATCAAAAATGCTAAAGTTCAACGTCCTAGGTGTTCAAATTTCGCACACGTTAATTTTTATTAAAGTGTCACAAAATTAGGGGGCGTCACTTGCTGAATTCCGAGGAAAAAATTTTCCCATATATATATAAGGACCACCGTAATAGATATAATAGATATTTATGTATGTATGTATCCATCCATCCATATATATATATATATATATATATATATATATATATATATATATATATATATATATATATATATATATATATATATATATATATATATATATATATATATATATATATATATATATATATATATATATTAGGGTGGTCCTTATTTATATGGGAAAAAAAAATTTCGGAATTCAACAAGTGACGCCCCCTAGTTTTGTGACACTATAATAAAAAGCATTCGGTGCAAAATTTGAACTCGATTGGTCAATAATAACACGTGCCCCTAGGACGTTGAACTTTAACACTTTTGATAATTTTCTCACAAATCTTCGAGTTTTTACTCCAGACACCGTACATCGTTTCTCCTATGTTTGCATAATATTTTTACAGCGAGGTAGCGTTAAAATTAATTTTTTTAATTACTTCATATCGTCTAAAGATTTTACATTCAATAAGAATGAAATAGTGCTATAGAAACTTTACCTTAATCGTACGCTTTTCTCAATGTATATCAATCGTGTGCATTTTTCCCCCGATAGTCTTGGACTGTCTGTAAAATACTAAATTGCTTTTGTGACACATATTTGGTAAATTGATTGTGAAATTCCTCGGTTAATTGTGCTCCTCTTTCAGTTGTATCATTCACAACTTTCAGCATTTTAACGATATTTCTTCCCTTTAAATAGCTTCCTTCATTTTGCCATGAATCAGGATCAAATAGGAAAATATCTTTTGGTGTTTGTAACTTATCAAACAGTTTTATTGACATGTAATTGATTCTATAAAGAAGAAGAGCTTTACTAAGAAAGTATTCCAAATCATCGACTGTTATCTGAAATTTTTTATACAGTCATCAGACACGTCTTCGTATTCAGCAAGCATTTTTTTGAAGTAATCTTTTCCTATCTTCAAAGTTAATTCCTTCATCCAGTACGGACAAAGCTACTAGTTCATCCCCTAAGTACCATAAGTTATTTAGGAATTTTTCAATCACTGCTTCTGCTGCATGTTTGCCATCATTTTGTACGCTGCAGGTTTTTTAGACACTAGACTTTATGTTAATTTAAAATGCTTAGAATGAGTTGCTGCGATAAACTATATCTTCATACAACATTTAACTGTAAAATAGCATTTACGGGCATTCTCTTCATGTAAGGTCAATTTAAATTGTTTCCTAAATATATAAATATTCAAACAATAAATTCCTTTTGCCACCCATCTGGCTCACAGATAAGCTCCAGGTTCCCGAAAACATATCGCTGTAGGAGGGAGGACTTCACCAAGAAATATTATTACACGTTATGAGAATTCTCTGTAATATTTCTTAATTCCGCTTTCTACGAACAATAATATGTCATCAAATTCTTCCTTTAGAAATTAAGTGGTATGTGTAGTTTTTGAAATTTGAAGCGCTTAAATAATGGAATATCGAGTCTAGAACTAAGAAAGGCAAGAACTTCTTTAAAGAAACTCTGCAGTACGATTTCAAGTGCATGATGATAGCAATACAAATGCAATATATCACCGTTCAGCTTTTGCTCTAAAAAATTACATGCACAATTTATACGACCGGTAAGTCGCTATACAAAACACTACAACTTGAACAGTTAGCAATAAAGAGCAATCATCTAAGATATCACATATACAACTGAAGAAATATCTCAGAAATTCTGAGTAGCTGTTCAACATCGGAACCTGAAGCTATCATAGTAAGCCTATCGGCGGTTTTTTTTTTTTTTTTTTTCAGTTACATCTGGATGTAGCTTTGTATCCCAGGGAATGACTAAAAAATCTAAATTTAAATTCATGAAATCTGATTTTTACCTCTCGAAGATTTTCTCTTGCTCTCTTAAGGGATGTACGATTGTCATAAGGTTATTTGGATTTAAATTTACTGCATCTACATAATCTGTTAATAAATGAGCAGCATCTTTGTCCCTAATATGGCATTTGTCTAACATTGATGAAATGCGAGCAGATCTCAATAGTTGTCAAGCTTTTTTGCGTTGTGGTAGATCAGATATAGAAAAAAGGTTCAACAAGTTAGGATAGATACCCATTTCGGTTTCTAAATCTTGTGAATTGCAAGAGGAATTTGATGATAATAAAGGACTATGTACTGAAATAGAAGACAGTTCAAAGTATAGATTTTTACATTATTCCGATCTGGAATTTTTTTTTAATTTATATTTTAGATATGGAAAATAGAGTTTATTTTTATAGTGGGGTAATCGAGGATTTTTCAAAATTTAAATTATAAGAATGCATAAACATTTAAGTATATAACTAAAGAACAGGGAATTAAAATATAATTGTCATTACTTATATTTATAGCATGGAAACCTAGTGACCCCATTTGCCACACCTATTACATACACAGAAAATTTTCTAAATCAACACTCCCAAAGGCTGGAGGAGGCAATTTGTTGTTGTCAAAAATCATTCATTAATGGACTTTAGAATCCCTTGTGTCTATCTTGGTGGAAAGAAATGTTCCCCTGCAGCTTGGTTTGAAACGAGAGCGAATAGCTGTATGCCTGTCCCAAAGCCATTGGTGTATACATGTACCCTATGTAATATGTAAAATTTTACAGAATGAAAGTGAAAGAATGGTTGGTCTGGAAGTAGCAACATCTATTGAGGTTCGAAATCACTTTAAAAATGAAACCTAGGAATATTTTTACATAAAAATGAGAAAATCCACAATTTCTTCTTTAAAACTCAAAAAAGGGGGCCCTAGGGGCACGTGTTAATATTCATGGATTGACTTAAAATTTTGCATGGATCATTTATTTGTATAATGGAACAAATTGAGGGGGCGTCGTGTAAAATATCTACAACTTCAAAAATAAGGACCACCCTAATATATATATATATATATATAGTTGAACAATATGAACAACAGAATACAGATACTAAGCAGTTATAATGCTTTAAATAATTAAATAATTACTTAACTAGGTCTTTGTTTTCATATTAAAGCGAAAAAAACCCCTCCAAAACAAGAGAGCCACAAAATATGTGCTTCGGTTTAGTCAAATCTTCAAGGTACATTTCGGAAGCTTGTTATTTTCACACACACACACACACACACACACACACACATATATATATATATATTAGTTATACATATAGATAAATACTTCGCATTACAGCATATTTTCCAATTACATGTTGTGGAGAAAACGGAAAAGAATACGGGTTTTTTTCCCTTGCAAAACAGAGCGATAGTATGCAGTAGAAATAAGGTAAATGCAAGCAATAACAAAAAAACCTTCAAAATACTGAATTTGGGATTAAGTAAATAGCAAGATTAACTCAAAAATCTATCTCAAGCAACATGTTAGAGAAATGTGAGAATCATGGTTTTTACATTTTTGATGAATGATGTAGCAAAGGTTTGAATTTGGCAGTTAGTCGTCCCCCTTCCCCTTTCTTGCATTTGTTAGAAATTATAATGTTCAAGTTTGTTTTTATTTTCTTTACATTTCATGGTTTTCGTGTATTTGAAATTGAAAGTTAGTTTTAAAAATACTCTTCACTTTTGAGGGAGGAATCGTAGAATTCTTGTTTGTTGACGGCCCTAAGGTATAGCTTAAGTAACTTATATAGACCGGGATCTGACTGGGGTTGAGCATACATGTAAAGGCTGACGAAATATTATTTCTGATTATTGTTACAGGCAGGATATTGATTATGAAACCAAATGTCGTCGCCCCTCCCTGGGGGGTCGCCCCCCGGGGGAGGGGGAAAGCAGTGGGGGGAGCCGTTTGCTAAAGCACTTATAACTCGCGAACTATTTGAGATAAAACACTGACAAAAGTGGTAATCGACGCAACAAAACAAGAGCTTTGAAAAAGCCGAATATGATTATGGTCTTATCTTTGTTGGTTTCTGAGTAAAATTCCATTTTTCGCAAACAAGCAAAACTTTTGAATAACATACGCATTTTTTTTTTCAAGTGTTTAAAATTTTACAAGCTTTTCACGCATTTTCCGCCTGCGATTCAACAATTAAAATAGGAACAAAAAAATAATCAAAAAGGACAGAAACTGTTTTATCTACACTAGAGTTATTATTTAAAGAATATCTGAATGCATCCGATTTTCAACAATTAGGAGCTGTAGGATTAAAAAATTGTTATGAAAAAGGGTATTTTTTTGCGACATCAACCATTAAATTTCTTGCCATTTAAATCAGAAATAAATAATATCAGCTCTCTACCATGCTGCAATTCTTTCCGTCAACATTTGCTAAGAAGTATTACTGAACTGTACTATTGGATCAATTCCCCTGTACCTCAGCAGAGCCATTAGATGTAACCAAGTTTTGTGTTTTACTTGGATGAAAATAAAACAATAAAGCCACAGCTGATGATGCAGTCAGTGTTACCAGAGAGTTAGATTCCATCCAGCGCAGACAACAACTGTAAATAATCATCTTGTAAAAGTTTTATAAATAATTCATTTTGCTGTAAATATTGTGCTTTTAAGGCCAAAGCAAAAACCCATCAACTACAATATATTCGGAAGACAACGATTCAATAGAATAACTACAAGTCAACTAAAAATGTATCTAATTGTAAAAGAAACTAAAAAAGTAACTAAACAAGTAAACTAAGCTACAAGTAAACCAATTAATACTAAGGTTTTTATTATAAATGTATCAGAAATTCAGCTTTCAGAATTTCTGATATATTAATACCAAAAATCTTAGTCACTTTATGTATGCATATTGATATTCTACAATTATTTTTTGAAACGCATTTTTTTACTTATTTTAATTAATTGGAGATTTTTTTTTAGAAATTTAGTACATAATTTTATATTTATACTTGTTTTTATATAAGCTGAAAGAATATTCTCATTTTTATATTTATTTAGTAGGATAGACCGGAGCTCGTTTACGCGGATTTTTTTCAATGAATTTTCTAAATTTTATGTTTCATTTTAGGAAATTTTAGACATTAAAGATGTATGCAGCAGCTAATGGAATCAAAATTGGTACATTCAGTTGTTGCTCAGTTTGTGTTTTTAACTGTTAAAAAACAATATTTTTGAGTCCTAGTCGGTTGCGCAATTTTGCCCCGGAGCCGGGGCACGTTTACGAATATTTATTTTGACACCTAACGTGGTTCTGTTAGTATTTGAATATAGTGCCTTGCCATCGTTAAAATAAAGTATAAAGAATAAAGTAAAAACTGAACCGGCATGAAGCTCTACATGATTGCAAGCTGTAAGATACGAAATTGCAACTCAATTAAAAATTAAATATTGATTTTCAGAACTAAATACCCTAAAAATACTAGGAACTTTTGAGACACTTAGGAGCGAAAAAAGCGTCAAGATACGTTTGGAAGTAAGACACAGTAAGAACGTGCGTAAAAGTGCTCAGACTTCAAAGCGTAAACTTGCCTCGTCGCCAAGTTTGGATTTAAAAAATTGATGATGCAAAAAAATTTAATGACATTTCAGTTCATACAGATACAATTCTCAAAAAGGGATAAAATTCTGCTTATATTATATATATATATATATATATATATATATATATATATATATATATATATATATATATATATATATATATATATATATATATATATATATTATATATATATATATATATATATATATATATATATATATATTCCTAAGTATTATTTATTCACAATAAGCTTCAAAACGTACAACTCAAAATTTACTCGACTTGGTAGAAAATAGATTATTCTTTTTGCGTGCTAGAGCGAAGTTCGACAGATGCTCAAAAATTTGTCAGGATATTTGCTAGGGAGCAGTATCAA
Organism: Uloborus diversus; assembly: GCF_026930045.1. Taxonomy (NCBI): domain Eukaryota; kingdom Metazoa; phylum Arthropoda; class Arachnida; order Araneae; family Uloboridae; genus Uloborus; species Uloborus diversus. The sequence continues at coordinate 131,078,374 of NC_072731.1, forward strand.
TCGGTTATGACTGTCGGCTCTCCAGTTATAATTCGTTTTGAAAAAGGACACTGCGTAAACGTGCCCCGGTCTGCCCTACATATTACTTCTTGTATTATTGTTTTTTGTTGGGTAAATTATATAAAACAATACCCGCTGTATTCGTTTGTGCAAATTTAAAAATATAAATTAATAAAAATAAATTAAAATTATATTCGAATTGAAACTACTGTATGTCTGATTTCCTACTTCCTCTCAAATTTAAAGCAGTGTATAACAAAATTATTATAAAAACAAAAATGATCTTATTATAAAACAAAAATCATTCTCCTTTGCGTCGCGCATACGCAGTCGGGTAAAAAGGACCTAATATTTCAATCGCTGTGAAAGGATTTTTTTCCCTCCCCATGAGGGGGGGAAAATTGAAAAAAAAAAAAAAAAAAGTTGGAGTTGGCAATCGGAGTTGGACGTTTCAAAATCCAATAATTTTTCATATTTCATTTCGACATAAATACAGGTCTGACCCATTCCTCCCGTTATTCCATTCCTACCTATTCCCCTCTGCTCATCTTAGAATTTCTATTACGAATAAATCATGTTGTTGATGATTCTTTACATGAATTTATTACACAAAATTGTGAAATGGTTAAACTTACTCTAGGCTATTATTTGAAGAAAAGAAAGAAGATGTAAGTTTTCTGCTTTATTTATTTCCCTTTCTTCAGTGTACTTTAGGAGCGGGATATTTTGCACGCCAACAAGTATTTTAACGAGTGATTAAGCGCCTCAACACCCTTTAAATCTTTAAATCACAACTCCTGGTCCTTCGGGAATGTGTTTATAAGATTTAACTAAAGGGCCCCGAAATTTTTTTTTTTTTTATCTTAGGTTCCTCCAACAGCCTGATCGGTGGATGCAAATATTATGTACAAATGTTCAAATTAGCACACACTACGTGAAGTTAACAAATGTAACGCAAGAACTCACGAAATTTCCTTAACTGGTTGAGGCCTTATTACTAAACTCGAGAGAGTTTAGCCCTCCATGTGAATTTTCTTTTAAGGGACTACATGCTGTAGGGGTCAAGTATTTCAGAAGCAACTCTAGCTTCAGATGCCTATACTTGCTTTAGAAGTGTGCAAAATGTAGTTTAAACTCCACATTTTGGACATAAAAGCAGTAATGGTCTAAAAAACCAGTAGAGCTTATAAAGGAAAATAAATGTCATATTTTGATTCAGCGAATGTCTAATCTAGTTCTTAATCTAGTATCTCTCAAATCAGGGCACCAAAGATTTTTTTTTTTTGTTTCTCATTTAGTTATTCAAGATTCAAAATCCCCCCCCCCCCCTTCATTAAAGTGCCAACGACAAGGTTTGCGAGCTTGATTTTTCTTAAAACGGCACATTGAAAATCAAAATTTATTTTTTAGTGATGAAGTAGTCCACTGTTGATGTCATGCATTCCATCACAACCAATTGCGAAAAAAGTTGACATAAAAACTATTTATTTAAACCACCTAGAGTCGTTACTCCAGGACTGACGTCAAATTGTTTCTTGCTCCATCTATCGGCAGTAATCGTAATGATCTTCAGGAGCGAGCTGCAACGCGAGACTGGTTATCCGGTCGTAGGCTTCGAGATAGATCTAGGGGTGGGCAGAGAAGCTCTGGGATTCGACTTGCGCAAGCGCACAGATCGACCATCCCTGCACCACCCCCACATTTCTTTCTCATCCCGCTTCCCGTGGCAGAAAAGCGGGAGAGTGTCCTAAGTCTTCTACGCGACGGTCGGGAGTGCGCGGGTCCAGTCTCTCGAGATCGGGTAAAGATTGTTTGTGTGTCTGTCCGGAAAAGTCGAATGTTTCAACTCCTAAAAAAAAAAAATTTGCATGCTTAGAATAACGCTATGTTTCGAAGGATGAGGTAATTTTGATCGTTTCCGTCTCTATTGTTACAAATTGCGATTTTTCGTTGGCCAGGAAATTTGACATATAAAAAAATTCTTTGCAGAAATTTCCCATCCTTCTTGAAAAAAAATCTCTCTTGCGTTCTGACTGAAATCCATTTCATTTTATATGATCTAAAAATATAAAGATTATTTTGAAGTTTGGTTCCGACGAACCTGGTTTCTTTAACCGGCTAAACAATCATATTTACATGAGCATGAAATAATTCCTCAGCTCTTCTCTTTTGAACAAATTCTTCTCTGCAACATGTTGCTCGGATTCTCCAAAATTCACTTCGCCGTGGATCTCTTTTTATTTCCCAAAGCCACCAGCAGCAATTCTATACAGGTTTGCCACTAATGTTTCTTATTAAGAAGCAATGGAAAAATTTAAGCACCGAAATGGTGAATTGCGTAAATTTGATTGTTATTTCGAGAGCAAAGCAGAAATTTGTTACTCTAAATAACGATTTTTAAACTATCAAATCCATGAAATAAATTTCAATTTCTCAATGTAGCATCATAATTTTTCTTTCACATTTATTAGTTAAGGTTATTTTCTGTGGAATATACTCTAGGACTTTAACTTTTCCACTAGAGGTCTTTAAACATCCATTTTTTGTGTAAATGCTATATCCTCTTCATCCAAGTTTAGGATAGTGTAGACAACTCAAAAAGCAATCTAACTTGAGAATACCCATTAACTAAGCACAAATGAGTTTTAATGCGTATTGTTTTCTTTACTACTATTATAAAGTGTTTGAAACATTTGACTGTGCTTTTAGGTAGTTAAATATATATATATATAAACTTTTTCTTCGACATTATATATGTTACTATATTAAAATAAAATCTACGCAAATGTTGTTCAAAAATATTTTCTTAAGCTATTATAGAAAAATATTGAATATTTAAACGTTTTATAAGCGTTGTACTAAGAATAAATTTTTGGCATGGTAAAAACAAATGCGCCATCTTAAAATTAATGAAGAATCTAGAAACGAATCTAGAAAATTACGTGAAATTAAAAATATAAAAAATAACGTAAAATTTTAAAAGAACTAGTGGACCAAGCTATCAGTGCAGTTATTTTTTGGAAGTTTTTTATATACGATCTCGAGGGAAAAACAAAGTTCAGTGCCTGGATTTTAGTGAGAAAGTTGTGAGAAGAATTTATGTAAGCTCAGAAAGGATAAAAAGAATTGCATCAAACTGTGTAAAAAGACTTGATCTTCGGAAAAACCAAAAGGAACTTACTTATCGATTACTCACTGGATATATTATAAATAGAAGACTTTTGGATGATTTCACAAAGCCTAACGGTAAGTCAATTTCCATGTTTTGCTTTATTTAATTAATTATTTCATTGTTATTTTTATCCATAGCTATGCATGTTTCCTTATAAACATGCCAACAGTTCTGATATTTTCGTGTAAGGGAGAAAACATCTATATATAAAAAAAAAATATTTTATGGAAGATAAAAACGGTTTATATTTAAAGACAAAAATGTCAAATTATTCGTTAAAATGAAATATGATAATTAAAATTAAATAAGCCCATTATTTTCTCAAAATAAATTCACCTCTCATCGAAACAATTTTTTTTCGAAGACCGAGCATCTATTATAACCGAAAAAGGATATATTTTGTTGATTTACAGTTATTTATTGAAATACATGATATTTAACCTAGAGGAATGAAAAACACATATGATTGTTTCCGAAGTCAGTGTCCAGAATTTAATATTTTTTCAACGTGAGCTCCGGTGCTTTGAAAATATAATTATAATAAATGATCCCCCTCCCCTTCTACATAGTAAGAGGCTACAGACTAAAAGCGCGAATTTACGATAGCATGGAGCAGCTACATGTTGATCTAATTATTGTGCAGATAGCATCAAAGTAAACGGACAAAAATGAGAGCGGATGAAATGATGAGATTAGAAATATAGAAACTCAAGTCAATTTAACTGCAATTTTTTTTAACATCCTAAAATACTTCAAAATTGTTCCAAACTTATTTAAACTGACAAGAAATCTGCGGTTAGAGCCAAAACTGTTTTTAAGTAATAGGATTTTGGTTTTTGAAAGTAGCAATTTCATTAAAATATTATAGTTTAGTTAATGAAACATAAATAACTGAAACGAAAGCGAAATCTCCCCACAGCTCTCTAAAAACATAAAAAATCTTATAAACATGATACATAGAGCAAAGTAGTAAAGTTGCACTTTCTTTTTATACCGTTTTTTTTTTCGCTTAACTATCAGAAGGTAAGTTAACAAAAACCTCACATAGTTGAACAATTACAATTTTCCTCCTCTTAAATTAGAAAAAAAGTACTAAGATCAGTCACATGCATAAAATTATAATATTTTGTGTCCCTTACTTCAATGCACCTTATCCCAAATCATAAACGAGTCGATTCTGGGGATTGTTTTCTTTAAATAATATCAATTGTATTTTTATATGCATTATTTTATTATAATGTTCTGAAATAAACACCTGCATGCAGCAAAATGTATCCTTTTTACAATGAAATTTATACATTATGTTTTTGATCAACATGTTGCTCCGAACATAACTTATTTTGGGGGAAGATATGCTTATTTAATGCTTGCTATCGCACTACATTTTAATGAAAAGTTTGACCTTTTAATTCAACGCTCTTTAGTTCTGCATTTAGTAAAATATATATATATTATGTATTAAGATACAAAATCAAATGAAAGCCCCCGAAAATGGTATAATTATTTCTTCAAAATACAAAGAGTTTATTTATTACAATTCATTTGTTACACGCCTTGTTCCAAAAAATATATATAAAATCCAATTCGCAGTAAAAGCACAGACGGGGTTATTTTTATTTCATATGTGTATAATAATTAACAGTACAAAAACACAAATTAGGGCTAATTTATTAGAAAAAATGTTTTGAATTTATTTAAAAAGCAGAAAATAGGGTGTCCCATAATCGTAGAAAATATTTAATTTATAAATTATATTTTTGGTTGAGAAACACAGTTATTGATGTGAAATTGGGTTTCCATTACCTCTAATTAATTTAAACACAGGGTATTCTATGGAAAGAATCAAGTGTTGCTAAACCTATGGGGAGGGTTTTATAATGGTTCCTGCCACGCTTGCTCTATTGCTGCTTCATGGTCTTTGGTCGAAAAATATTAGCTCCCATTTTCACAAAACTATGATGCTAGATGCTGCCATACGTGTTCCATTACATTTAAGCCAGGGTTAAGCATTGGTCAGTCTATGGCATTACGTATGTTCAACCATATATTTGTTGAATTAGACAAATGAGTAGACGCTTTGTCCTTCTGAAGAACGCGAATTGATAATCCCAGCCAATCCTACATTAGAATAAAATGGTTTTCTAATACTTGAAAATAGTCATGGAAGTTGATTCTCTTACTAACAATTCCTGAAAAGGCTTGTCCATTGAATCCAAAACCTCCCAAAGTCACTACTGATCCTCCACCTTGCTGTATATTAGAAAAACTTCTTCATTCGCTTACTAAACCAGGCCAGTAAATTTTTCTTTATTAGGTACGTTCAAGTTCACTGCTTCATTACTACTAAATATTGTCGACAGCAATTTATAACCATAAGATATCCTTTTCTTTGCCCATTTTAAACGAAGAGTTTATTGGTAGTTTTTATTTAATCGACAAACATTTTTGGCAATGGGGTCGTTTCCAATATTTTGAAAGTATTTTTTTTAAAAGAACATGCTTAAAAACATAGGATCTAACCATTTTTTTAAATAATTTGTTTCAGTTTAATATTTTTAAAAGATTACTTAAATTGGTGATTTTCATTGTTAACATTTCTTGCCGATGACAACACAAACTATGAAATGCCATTCTGTATTGCCATTCACAGTGCAAAATATTTAATTCGCATCTTTACTCACGTGTATTGGCAACGATATGGTTAATAGCAAGCGCTAAACGCAATTTTCATTCGCTTCTTGATTATCATAACGTGGAAACCCGGTACAAAGATGCGCCAAAAAGCATCATTTAGACCACGCTTTGTTTGAAAAATTGAACATTTAAAAAAATTAATTAAAAAAAATAATTAATTGACATCTTGAATTCAAATTATGTTTTTCGCAATCACGAATGTGTGTATGTAGGCGTGTGTGTTTGTGTGTGAGGGTATGTGTGTTGTGTGTAGGGGTATGTGTGTTGTGCGTAGGGGTATGTGTATGTGTGTTTAAGCATGTGTGTTTGTGTCTGTGTGCAGGCATAAGTGTGTGAGTAGTTGTGTGTATGGAGGGGGGTATGTTTATGTGTGTGTGTGGGCATATGTGTTTGTGTGTGTGCAGGCATGAATGTGTGGGTAGTTGTTTGTACGAGTGTGTGTATGTGTTTGTATGTGTGTACATGTGTAGGTGTCTGTATTTGTGTGTGTATGTAGGTGTATATGTGTATGTGTGCATGCGTGTGTGTGTGTAGTTGTGTATGTATGTGCGTGTGTGTAGGACATGGATGCAACCTGGAGACGGCTTTCGCTATAGGAGCAGCATCGTGAGGACCCGGTCGACGGTGATGCTGCAGAGGGTTGCGGTGGGAAAATAAAATCAAAGGACATCAAAAAACAGTCAAGTGAGAACAATAAGCAATCGTGATTGTTCAAAAATAACTGTTGGGAAAATGAAAGAATTTTCTGGGTCCATTTTATTATTTATTTTTTTGCTTATTCTATCAATTTCAGTGACTAAAAGTACTACTTTTGAAAGAAGGAAACAACCCCATTGTGGCATGAAAATAAACTTTCGCGACAATGTTCAAGTATTAGAGGGCCATTTTACTCCAATATAGGGTTTGCTTAGAGGACCTATCTGTGTATTTCAGCAAGACGGACCGCATACTTATGTGTCTAACTCAAGAAGTATGTGGTAACATGAATAAGATCAATGTAATGTACTCACCACTCATCAGTCCAGATTTAAATCCATTTAAAAACATGTGGGAACATTTAGAACGAAAGTTATATGAAAACGGGAGCCAAATGTTGTTCAACCAAGGACCTAAACGCAGCAATAGAGCAAGCATGGCAGGAACCATTTATGAGCTCTCTCTATAGGTAATATAAATCTTGATACATTCAATTGAAAACACCGTGTTCAAAGTAAATATAGGCAACGGAAACACCATTTTATGTAAACATTTGTTACTGTGTTTCTCGACCTTAAATATAATTCATAAACTAAAAATTGTCTATAATTATGATACACCCTATTTTCTGTTTTTCTGAATAAATTCTCCACGTGATGTTTTTCCTAATAAATTAACCCTAACTGTGTTTCATATACTGTTTTTTATTATAACCATATGAAATAAAATCTTTTTACTGGGAATTGTGTTTTATGCTTGTGTCTATACTTTTGGTACACGGTGTATGTGTGTGAACCTTTTTGATTAATTCAGGGTGCTTCTGTATTTTCTTGCAATTTTAGTTACTAAAACCTAAGAAAAAAATATACAGCGTGGCAAAAAAATAAAAAGTAACTCTCAAAATGCTTCTCATTCTATCCTTTCTGATTCTCGTGCAAAATGAAATGATACCCTGAATACAAATATGGCCACTGTTTTTCTCAGTACTCACCATTTTTGGAAGAAAGTGCCTCCTTGTTTTTTAGTTTTCCACAGTTTCATAGCCATTATTTTTATTAACCGTTAACAGGGAGCAGTATATTAACCGTTAACATTCTTCTGACAGAAAAAGTGGTGAAAAGTTCAAAAGCATGTTATATTCACAGATATAATCTTATATTTACAGATAAAATTAAGATAAAAACTGTAGTTAGGTATGGCGTATAATTAAGCATTAATGTATATCTAATATATAAAAATCTCCTGTCACGGTGTTAGTGTTCAAAATCCGCCGAAACGGCTCGACCAATGTTTATGAAATTTTTTATGTGTATTTGGTAGGTATGAGAACAGGTCGTAAAGTATATTTCATACCACTAGGTAATCAGGGTGTCCCTATCCAGATCTTTCTTTAATTTTTGAAAATCATTGTAAAAACTTTTGCTGAAATTCATTTAAAAAACTATGGTTGAAAATCATTGCAGAAGTCTTGCTTAAATTAATTACAAACTTTTTATTTGTAAACAAACAGAAGATGGCAGCAAAATTTTTTTAAACCATTGAGAGTTTTTCATAGAATAAAGAAATTTACATAGAGAGGCCCCGTCTATGGTAAAAAGGAGATGAAATTGAAGCCGGAATTATGGGATACAGCGGTGCAACTTCCGACTTCAATTTCTTAGTATAGCGGGGCCTCTCTATGTAATTTCTTTACTCTATGGAGTTTTCCGACTTTTGCCGGAGCGTCGCGTCATTTTCTTATTTTATTATGCATTTGTTTTGTATCAAAAATCAGTGCATTACAAGTTTTGAATGACACAAAAGCTTTTTTTTTTTTTTAATCGTGATCATCGTCTACAGCGCTCCATTCCTCTTTTGGTCGAAGATCTCATCCCCACAAACTTACAATACATTCGTTTCTTTTTTAATTAACAACCAAAATATTCCCTAGAAAATATTAATTTGGCAGAACAACTTTTTCTGGGTCAGCTAGTGTATTTATATTTGAATTTGCACTGCCCTCATTGTTTATTATTCCTACATCAAGAAGTGAAAAACAATGGAGGAGGTGCATCCGCAAAAATATCAATATGCATTAATCTTTATACATCAATGGCTACTTCTTTATGTATGTGCAGGGTAAGCTTCAAAACTACTGGACTGATATTAACAATTTTTTCATCATAGATAGCTACATTATCAGGCAGCAACATAGGCTATAATTTATTTCTAAAAAACTCAGTTTAAAAAAGCTATGATGAAAAGCTAAATTTTATGTAAACCCCATTGAATGAATAAATATATAACCCATTGCTACAAAAATTCGTTGCCTTACAACAGCAATATTAATAGTAATCATAATGAAAATTTTGAATCAAGGCTTCTCTGGAGCAAGCACGAAATTTTTTGCTTTCTTAGGATTTTTATCCTCATCTATGCCAATAATCGAAAACGGAACGAAGTAAAAAGGCTTATTGTCAAAAATTACACAGGCCTGCAAAATTCGGGTCATGAAAAAGGGATTGTACAGTACTGAGTAACTTTTGTTCTACTGGATACGCTGATTTCAAGTATGACATCCATTTTTCTCAATCATTAAGATATTTTCACCAATTTGGCTTTAACATTTAGGCTGAAAAACCTATTTTTTCCTATTCGGGGAGAAAGAGTCTTTTCAAAATATGTGTAAGTTTATTACTTACACTTACAAACGAGTTTATGCTTCAAACATACAATTGAAAATCAATTACTAAACATATATATTAATTCCATAGAAATAAGAACAAAGTAATAATTAGAGGTGGACAATGTCGTTCTTTTTAATGATCCGTCGTTAGAGGATCGTTCATTCTTTTGATCCGTTCATTTAACTCGTTCATTTGAACGACTTCGTTCATTTAAAACAGATGATCTCTGCATGACGTTTTCACGTACATTCGAAATGTTTCATTAGATAAGTAATACTCTCTGAAGGAAAAATTACAAAAATGATCTAAAAGTAAGAAAATATGCCGATGAAAAATGAATTAAAAAAAAACCTTATTCAGGTTTAGACGCATACAGCAATTATAGTTCATTTTGTAAGATATTTCTCAGTTGCCGAATGGTAAAATGTGTTCTCCATTCCGAAAGTCGCAGGTTCCATTTCAGCATGTCACAAAATTAAGTTATTAAACTTTACTATATAAAAACTTAATAAACGGATTGTAAAATCCGAAAATTTGCAAAACTGAACTTCCGTGAAAATGTGCACTAATTCTAAATAAAAATATCACATCTCTAAGAGTAGTATGGTCACAGGTGAAAATAAAACAAAAAATAATTTTAAATGTGTGCTTTAGGTTACGTATAAAAAAAATGTAAATCACAAAATAAATAAAAAAAAGAACTACAAAATAAATAAATAAACAGGCTATAATATAAAACACGAGAATAAATAAATGAAAATTAAAACTATGTACGTTAAATTTACATAAAATGAACAAAAATATTGCAAACATAAAACTGCCTTTTAAAAAAGAACTGGCGTAACCGACAAAACCGACCTTTTTTTTGACCTCAAAAGAAACATCTATTAACCATCACATCTACCCAAAAGAAAGAGGCGTGTTCCTTCGAATATTTTTATTCAGCCCACAGCACTGTATACATGCATATAGATTTACCAATAGACCTTGTATAACGAAAAAAGTAGCAACAAATATATTGGTAGCTCAGCCGGAGTACCGAATAATTTAATTGAAAAGAAAACTCATATAAATATTAGGAAGCTTCAAAATTGTTCCACAGTACCAATAAGAACAGAAAAAAAGCAACTTTTTTTAAATGGGGATGGAGAATTAGGCAGTAATAATCCTTTTTAAAAATCTCTAGACACTGAGGGTAAAATAAGCGACTTGGATGCCACCAAGCAAGTTGAAAATAAAGCACACCAATATAGATGGTAGTTAATAGAAGGTATGTTATAGAAGACAAAAGGATCGCCAAAATAATAGTAAAAGGTATTTTTAGAAATAATTTTGGCGACAGAAAGTGTGAGAAGGATTTTAACAGGTGCGTGGGGCAGTAAGTGGATAGCTCAAATATTTTGTTAGTAGCCCAAAGAAATTATACAAATCATTATTAATAGATACGTTGGAAAATTGCAAATGAACTGCAAGTGTCAAACAAAAATGATGAAAAATGCAGAAAGTAAAAAGGTTCGCAATAGTCATGATGAATATATTGTACTGGTCTGAGAAAAAGGAAGTTGGAGATTGATTAAAAGTTAAAAATATATGTCATTCGAAAAAAAATTGCAATTTTGTTACGAGTGCACCAATACAAACTTCAAAATTTTCATCCTTCAAAAGAACGGTCGTTCATTTTTAAGTGAACGAACGGATCCGTTCACTTTAAGGATTCGTTCTTTTTGACCCGTTCATTCAGAAACGACACATCCCTAGTAATGATTAATCATAACGATTCAATTATAACGGAATTCAATATTTTCAACAGGCACTGGGTTTGTAGCCAAAGACTACGTAATAATGTTTCTCTGTTTTCATTTTATCATGTAACCAAAATATCGCATTTAAAATAATCTTTACACCTTTTGTTAAAATTTAAAAAAATCCGCTAACTAAATTAGGCAAATCTATAAACAGCACAAAAACTTCCATTAGTTTGTCTTTGTTCACAATTTCAAAACTGGCCAAGTTTTGCTACTTATTTCGGAAGAAAATATTTAGCATCATTTTATGTTCACCAAAACTGTCTCAGTATTTGGCGACAATATCTCTTTGACGATAATTAGTAACATTCAGTTTTACAATGTAGGGAGGGGGAGCATTATCTAAGGTATCCCAAAACGATTACCGCAAATTTGGTAACATTTTAATTGCACCAAGAACCCACAACAATTGAAATTTCCCAAAACAACTAAAGCAAGAATAGTGGGATTACGGGCGGCTACATTTTTTAAAACCGTTCGTGTTTCAAAAGCCACATAAAAAAAGCTTTAGACTATGTTTAAAAAAAAAATGAATAAATCTTTAAAAAAAGTGAAATTTCATATTTTGGAAATTTTTCAAAAATTTTTTGCATAAATGTCGTGCTTTCGTTTCTAACTGAATACTATTTCGGTCTTTTTACTTACTGCTATTTTACTTTTATGGATGAATCACATCAAAGCGGGGTGTTTTTAGTTCTTTCAGTTAAAACAGAAAACGAATGAAAGTAGCGATTGTTTCTCACAAGTATTACTGACCCAGGCAACGCCGGGTGCTTAGAGCACATGTTAAATCATCTATGAGATTCCGATAAATTACCTTTGTTCAGTAAACTCCCGATTATGTGGAATTGAGTGGCATAGGTGCCGCGGATAATAAAATCGCAGATAAACCGCAAAAAGTCGAAAATGAGAGACTAATAAGAAAAAAATTATTCCTCCTCAAAAACCTGGCTGTATTGATGCATAATACTTCCTACAAACAGTGAAAATATATACAATACAGTAGAAATGTTGTGTCTTTTTTCCCAACAGAACTTAACATCAATAAAGAACAAGTGCATGCACGATGAAGAAAATTCAACAAATAAATAAATAAACAAAAGCAGCTGAGTTTATATTGCAATTTTTAGACGAAGAAAAGTAAAAGTAAAAAAAAATAACAATAAAGCCATTGCTATTCGCTTTTTTCTAAGAAAATATATGTTCTTGATTGTCTCGCGGATTATCGGGAGTTTACTGAACAAGTATTTTTCCCGCATCAGTTTCGAATAAACTAAGAAATGTGGCCTCTAGTCGTGAAAAAATTCCCCACCTCTAATATTGACAAAGAAATATCAACACTGAAAAAAAAAAAAAAAAAACTTGGAAAAAATCATGGATTGAATTGGTTTTGGTGCTAAGCGCCTCATTTTGTATACAGTCGCAATTTCAAAAGGCTACTTATATAAAGCGTGCCGTCTAAAACTTTGATAAAACCTTAAATGTGAGCGTGCTTTCAGCATTTAAATTTAAAAACCTTGATGCAAAATAATAATAAAAATAATAAAAACAATTAAAAAAAACAAGCAAACAACTCATTAAACAGTTTAAACATAATTCACGCACGAACTAAGCGACAGTAAAGAATACCAATAGATTTTCAGTCGATAAAGATCTATTTGCTATATCTGGACCATTGCCAGTCGGTTTATTACACGTAGCTGCAGACATTGGAAATCTATGCAAAGGGTTTTTTTCCCCTCCGTGACTAAATTCTTTGTCTTAAACTTGGTTATGATCCCCGAGATGGTGAGAGTTGTGATGCAAGTTTCAGGAAAATCAATGTGCCATGGCATTATGACAAAATCAATTTTAAAGAATTATGTGGCTAGAGATTAGTTCCCCCACTAGGCGCATTCATTAGAGGAAAAAATAATTTACGATTAGTTTTCGCGACGAGTAAATAATGAATCAGTTTGGAAAATATTAATTTTACCTACCCGATATTGATCTTTGTTGAATATTTAGTTTTAACCAAATCAGGCGACTTAAACTTGGGTGTACTAATTATTACTCACCTAGAATCCTTTGTTTTCTTATTACATATGCACTGTTTTTGTTATTGATTAATTTTAATTTATTATTATTATTAAATTCTAGTTTAAATGTGTAATAGCAGCAGGGGGGACTATCCTCTTCCTAGTTCAATGGCGCAAATTGCGCCCTCTACAAAAAAAAAATTGTTCTCAAACCTCTTTTTTTTAAGCTTTTTGCTTTTTTTTTTTTTGCATTTGTTTTTTAAATGTTGTTTCTTCATTTATTTCTAATTTTTTAAAATTATTATTTTATTGGAACAGTTGTGTGCTGCGCCAATGACATACACATACTCTCAAACTAAAAAAATAAATAAAATAACATAGAAACAGAACAAAATAAAATAAAATAAATAATTCAAATAAAAAATAAATCAATAAATAAATTCAAATAAATAAATAAAAAAATAAAAAATCCCTTCCAAAAATGCGCAATTTGAGCCATAATCCCCCCCCCCTGGGCGCTCTTGAATAGCATTTTCATTTTATTTTTTCCAACAGTAGTTCGCTGCCCTCATGTTGCATTTCGAGCACAGTAGCAATTACCAACCTAAAACCCCTTTTATGCATACATTTCCGTTCATCACTATTATTATCATTATTATTTTAACTCCAGTTCATATACGTCAGAGCTTCTTTATTATTTCCAACGTAATTCACAAACACACTATAGAACTTCACCCCGTGTAGCAAGTGCGCTTCTTGTTTTTAATATTGCCACTCGTACCTTTCATCCCGTTAAGCTAGAAATGACAGGTAAAGTAGGTTTAAGGTTTAAAATAAAACAAGCTCTTAGTCAATTTTGGATTTAGCGTGTCATTAGGTATAAGTTCCAATTTTGAGTTAAAACAAAATAAAGGGACAGAAATGGAGCGTTGAAATGTTTCGATACAGTTGAAAGAATTTTTACATTTCTTTTTTCGATAGATATTTCTCTGGGTTTTTGGCCTAACTGTCTTTCTCTGTTCCGTGCTTGCTGTTGTTCTTAATTTGCTTTTTATTTATTTTTTTGTTCTAAGATAAGTTTTCTTTTTCCTTCTACGATTTTTCTTCTTACGGTTGGATTTGATTTCTGCTTCTGCCATTTCTGTTGTTTCCTTTAAGCGAAAAAATAGAAAACTATACGTAAAGGAACTTAACTTCTTTAAAGTCCAGAAACTTATCCGTTACGACTGCCTAAAACCGAAACTTGTTTTCAATTCTTTGTGAATCACTTCTTGCGTGTAAAAGGCATATCAAAATTTAATTTCAAGTAAATCTGCATACTAGTGTTAATTTATACTTGCTTCTTTTTCTCTTAAAATTGCTTAAAAGGTAAGAAAAAGTGTATGCAGCTGCGCTCAATCCGACAGTTGAACTATTTTCAGTTCTTTGCAATGTTCTTGGTTTTCAGAAAGCGGCAGGTCCGATTTTTTTCGAATGTTTGAGGGTTGATGTGTAAGTGTGTGCACACGTGTGTATGTGTGTGTGCAAAGTATAAAAATGGTTATGTATTGACTATAAAAAAAAATCTTATCTCAATAATATGTCACATTAGTGTATAGTTTTTACGTAACACTGAATTTTCCCTCCTGTCTTTTCTATTTTTTTTTCTTCTTTTATGTTCTGAAAGACTGCGAAAGTTCTAACTTCTTTCTGCCTAGTAAAGTTTCCGGAGAAAAAATACGTAATTTATGGTTTTTGCTTGTTCTCTTTTGAACTATCAGTAATAGTTGCTTTTAGAGTAGTGAAAGCTATAAAAATTAGGTATATGATATGTAAACTTTATGTATGAAGCTGCTGAATACTCTAATAAAAACCAAATGTTTTAGTTGTTAGTAATTTCACCACATTATGATAAATCGTTATTTATACCTTGTGCCGACCCAATAAAAGGTCTTGTGAGGTCCCTGTGCCCTTCGAAAATGTCTCTATTCGGCAAATTCAAAGACAGCGGTGTTGCAATAATGTTAATTAAAAACTATGACGTATTAGTAATGCCGAACGTCTTTTCCTCTTCGATGAAGGTAAACATGCAAACAAGCGCTTTATCATTCGGTTATATTTAAAACTTCATTTAGTCAATTGAGAATTTCTCGCAAAACTTACGTTTTGTGGCTTTCCTGTTTATATCATTTGTTCCAAAGCCACACTGTACTGCAGTTTCACCACGCCAATATTCATTAATTTATTCCTTGTCCAATTATTTCATTATACTCTGGAAATATTTAAATGTTTTGATGAAATTCAATATTAGAATATCTGTCAGATTATATGCATTTTAACATACCATGCCAAACGCATCACATATTAGTTGACGTTGAGATAACTCTGATAGCATTTATTTCATTATTAAAAAATTGTTCTCGTGTGAAATAATTGTATGATATTAATCTTACATTTAAGTTCACATGGAAATATCGTAAATATGTGAGTGTGAAATTTTATTTATCTAACTGTTTTTAAACCGTGTGTTTATGGCATCAACTGTGAAATCCTATTCCTAAAAAACATGTTTTCTTTTACTTAAAGATACTTTATAAAAACTGCTTTTGAATTCATTCTTTTGTTTTTACGTAAATGGTATGTGAAACAAGATAAAAACACTAATTATGTCAAATGACATCAAAAATTAGTCAACTTTTAAAGACTAAAGAAAACTTGGCGTTTAATCAAAGAAAGAACTCTTCGGAAGCACTTCTTTTTTTCACAAGACGTTTAGCAAATATATAAGAATTTTCTTTACAATATTTCTCTTTTTATAACCATTAAAAGACTATGGTCACTGGAAAACATTTAAGGAAAAAGAGCATTTAATGAGTATTTTATGCTTTATTAAATTCTGGGTAATGAAATTTCTGATTGAAAAAAAAAAACCTTTAAACTATTCAATCACAAAAAAAAAAAAGAAACTAAAATGTATAAATTATATCTGTACCTCACAGCCAGACTAAAAACTCCAAAAATTGCGATTTTCCGTTTATTAGTGCATTGTATGTAGAAGTCTATCCCGCATCGAGCCATGTGAACATAATCTCTTTATCTTTACTAATAATAAAGCTGAAAGTATCTCTGTCTGGATATCTCTCCGTCCAAATATCTCTCTGTCCAGATTTCTGTCTTTCAGGATCTCTGTGACGCGTATAGCGTCTAGACCGTTCGGCCGATTTTCTTGAAATTTGGCACAAAATTAATTTGTAGCATGGGGGTGTGCACCTTGAAGAGATTTTTCGAAAATTCGATGTTTTCCTTTTTTTATTGCAATTTTAAGAACATTTCCCCGAGCAAAATTATCATAAGATGGACGAGTTAATTCCCAAGTTATCATAACGTGGAACCGTAACATGGTCAAGCCAATTGGGGAGAAATTCATCATACATTATTTGTAAATATACAGGCGAACCAAAAGACCTTTTACTTTTCTACTACGGGTAAAGCCGTGAGGGTGCCACTAGAAGTAAATAAAAGTAAGGTTTCTAAGAAATTCTGGAAGGAAGTCTGTAGCAGACCTGCGTCCAGGACACCCCACAGCACATACAGCCTTGAAATGTTGTACAAAATTACTTCGAGTCCCGAGGGTGTGCACTGGGGTTTTATTTTTTTTAATTCGAATTGATTTTTTTGTAATTATTTTTTTCAGCTGAAAAATCACGTAAATTGCCTATTATTGCCAATTAAAGGGGTGAAAAATTAATTGCACATATTAATATTATATATCGTTGGAAAGGGTAGAATTTTCCACGTTCTAGGCAATTTATTTCAATGTTCTAACTTAAATACGTCGAGAGTTGTTTGTGTTTTTAGCTCGAACTGTTTTTGGCTTAGCTAAAATTTAGGCACTACTTTCTTTAATATATTTATCTGTAAAAAGCTAAGGATTAGTCCCACAGTTTCTTTTTGACACCACTGGAAAGAGCGGCTTTTTTTACTTCAAATCTAACTCGACTTATGGCCGCAAAACTAAGATTCTACCTCCAAGGAAAAAAGGTTACAAGCCGTTAAAAATCAAATTCGAAAAATCTCACATCTATTAAAATTATCGATGTTTTATTTGGCGTTGCCATAGTTACGTCTTTTCGATTCGCATGTATCCTCTCCTTATTCACAAACTTTAAAGGTTTCGATTTTAACAGAAAGTCTTCGGCTCAACTCAATTCAAGCATCGAGCTAAAAAGAAAAATATATTACTAGAGACCACAAATATGAAAGTGACTTTTCAAACGTACAAAACTGCAGTTTTCCAATGCTCAAGAGCCCCTTAGCACTTACGGCTCTGCAAGTTGGTACAAATTATTTTGAAACCTGGGGAAGGTGTGCTTTTGTTCCAAAGGGAGCTCATAATGCGTTTTCAATCTGTTTCTTTTTAACTGCCGATTTAAATCCTTGCGATTCAAATAAGTTTGAAAAGCAATCTTCGGGGGTTGGTGAGCGTTAGCGAGCAAGGAGCAGACTCCCTAGTCCTTAAAAAAAATTTTGTAATAATTTACCACTGTTGAAAGAGTGAGAGTTCAATACTTTGTATGCTCCAAGCGAACGTTTTTCCGCTCTCCTATAAAGTCGCAATTATGTGACTTACGTCAGTCTGGCTCTGATCTCTAAATGCAGACTCTACCCATAGAATGAAACAGTTC
Organism: Uloborus diversus; assembly: GCF_026930045.1. Classification (NCBI taxonomy): domain Eukaryota; kingdom Metazoa; phylum Arthropoda; class Arachnida; order Araneae; family Uloboridae; genus Uloborus; species Uloborus diversus. The sequence goes on from NC_072731.1 coordinate 131,096,089, forward strand.
TACTATAGATGAGAATGTAAACTTTAAGATTAGTCAACGTTACATGACGAGAAAATCTTTCTAACATGTCATGACGTTCATATTCTATATTTTTTTTAAAATTTCCCTTAAAATGATTATGTGACTTGGAAAATATTTTTTCCTGTTGAAATATTTTTTTAAGCTATACTACACAACATAATATGTGCGGATGTATTTTGTTGTATTTGTAGGATAAAATATACAAGTTAATAAATAAAAGGTGCAATTAAAAAAACAGCTAGCGACATTACAAAACGATCCGAATAATGTTGTAACATATTAAACCACGTGTTTAAAAAAGTAAAAGTTTTTTATTTGCAGTTTTTCAGGAAATCCTTCACAATAATAAAAAAAATCATTCAAAGGCAGAAAAAGGGGTTAAATAAAATTAAAAAAAAAATGACGAGTGAAATTAATTTAGAAATGCATTTTTCAATTTGTATTTTTGTTTGGTTCATTTAAAGAACATTCTGTTATTTTGCGCGACTGAGCATTTTTTTAAAAATGCCAATACAAAGCGAATTAGAAAACAATGGAGACTTCAGAATCTTTTAAGGATATGAACTATAGTGTTTGAAAGCAGAAATCCTTTTAATTGGCTAATTGCATTCAGAATAAGTTCGAAGTACTTCTCAAAATGGAGACATGTTTTATTGGCACCTGATCGTACTCTCGGAAAGCATTACAATAATTCGCTTTTCTTCCAAAAATGGCAATCATCTCTTAACAGTGTTTTGAAGCAAGCAGACATGTGTGTTAGGGTGTCCCAAGATATAATGGCGAAAAAAAAAATTGTGAAATCGAATACGCATACCCTCCAAATTTTTTCCATTTCACCTCAGAAACATGAGAAAAAAGTTCCATTGCAATTGAATAACGGGAACCCGTGCCGACTTGAGGTCAAAGTTGGACCTAAAATCCTGTAAGGCGACTACAGTGGAAAAATTGCTAACTGCATAATTCATTACTACACGCGACATCAATTTATTTAAAGCAGATATTTACAACAATATTAGACTAAAAGAAACATTACTGTACATATTTTTAATTCAATGTTTGCTTTTTGCAGTCAGAATAGAACGTCCTCTGCTCTTGAACACAACGTAACAGATTGTTTTTGTTCCTCATCAGCTGTTAGCAAACCATGAAAGTTCTGCATCATTTTTACCGCTCTTTCAGCTGCATCGTTTACTGCACTAAGCTTTGAGACAGTCTTTTTCACATAAAGGAATGAAATATTATTGACCATACCATAAAAGCTGGATGAATTTTTGTAGAGCAGCTTTTGAGATAATTGGGTCCACATTTTCGTACACTTTTATCAAAAAGCACAAATCTTTTTTGGGTGCTTTGACTGACAAAATGCATTGAAGCTATGGTTTCACGTATATTGTCACTACAAAAAAGCAGACATCAAACAATGCTTCATTTTCCTTCGTATCTAATTTTAGTTGTGAACTAAATAGAATAGTTTTAGGGAGTAAATCGCTCGAGCCATCCATCGAGCTTTGTGCATGACTTTCGGTGGTCTTATTTTAAATTCATTTTCTGATATATCCACCTAAAAATATGATAGGCAGTTCTGTCAACTCTTGATAGTCATCCCTGAGCGTAATATTAGTAAATTCAGCACGGTAAAAGTCAAGTAAATTTTCCAAGTTAGGGTACAGTTCGGAACAACTCCGCAGCTCCTCCATAGCACTGTATTTAAATGAGGTAGATCAGTTCATATATGTGATGGCGGCAAGCAAAGGAAAGCATTTCTCTATCAAATTTTTGCTCAAGAATAGCGCAAGAACCACTTAAAGGACCTGTTCTGGAAGCTGTAATATCACAACTTAACTTTGTCTTCGAGATTCCAATCTAAAACTGCCTTTCAAACAGCCTTTGTTTGTTCTTTTCCTATGGAATTATCCAGTTTAGACTCAGCAATGAGTTGTTCCGTCACATCCATATAAAATAACTATAGATAAGCGATCTTCTTTTGATTTTTGAGCACTCAAAGCAGGCAACAGTCCCATCTTCCTCTATTTTGATTAACCGAAGTGCATCAGCATGTGCAATATTGAATCAATTGTTTAAATTACTTGAAAATTCTTGTTGGCGCTGCCTGAATACTTCTTGCAGTTTCTCTGCATTTTTTTGTAAGTCTCTTTAGATTTGATACAGGTTTTTAAGTTTATTCACACAATTTAGCAATTTATTTTTTGGTGCGAACGTGTGCCTTTTCCCAAAAGATGATGCATTCCCGAATAGCGATATTTGCACTTTCACTGATGGTTAAATTTACTTCTCGAATGTTATAAAACAAAACCGACAGAACTTGTCCGTTAGAGGGAAGTTTCAAGCCCGTAGTTTGTTGTTTTACGACTCCTATTAAAAATATCCCTTTTTTCAAACTTTGCAATTCCACTGCCATGTTTCGTTCCCTATGGAAGGACTATACTGCGCTCGCTGACCGGAATGTATTCGTACTGACATGTTTGACGGTTTGCAAATTACTACGGATAAGCCCCCCTCCCCCCAACATATGTTTTTCTGTTTTCATTTGTTTTCTGTGCACTATTTACAGCTGTTTTGAGCTTTGCAAAATATCGCGTCGCCAGCATTCGCTTGCTTATATGAATACACGTGCTATTTACACGTTTAGACCTTTAGGCGCAAGTCGGCACGGGTTACCGTGCTTCAAATTGCATGAAACTTTTTTTCCAACGGTTTTGATATAAAAGGAAAAAAAATAAGAGGGTATGCGTTTTAAAAAAACGACTTTCATTTTTTTGGGACACCCTAATGTGTGTGTGTCTGTGAAAGAGAGAGAAAGAGATAGTAAGAATTTTCTCTGTACGCATCAAATGACTTCCGCGCATCAGAATTCTAAAATAATGAGCACAACTTTTGCCGCAGTTTTACCTACTTTATTCTTTACCTTATTTAAACAGAAAAGTTTTTCTGTTAGAAAAACCGACTTCTGCTTCTCCTGAGATGAAAATATAGCTTAGAGAATGGAACCAAGAGCATTAAAAAGAAACACGATGCATCCCAGAAAACAGCGCGGTTCAAATCAGACAACTCAAAATTGAAATGCACGTTTTCACTTGTACGCTTCATATCTTTACAAACTTTTTTAACACGAACACTTGTTACCTTTCTCTAGAACATTTCAAAGCCCACTATTTGGAGCAGTTTCCAAAACACTCGCGAGAACACTTTTCAGAAAACCTTATTTGGTTAATTACTTAACACTTTTCAGAATGCATTTGAAAATATTTTTTGAACACTGACAAATCTCCCTTATCTTACAACATTTTATAGAACGATTTTTATAGCATTTAAGAAACACACCTTTGATGATACCAGTAGTGCTGTTCATTTTACAGCCTCAATATCGTGGGGCCGGTGTCAACCGCCGCCAGACAGTGGACGGTCTCCGGACCAGGGAAGGCCATGCTTTTTGATAACATTCGTGACAGCAACCGACACAGTTCATTGCAACGGAATTTCTCCTTGTATCGTAGTGCTTACGTTCGACGAGCACGACCGGTTGATTACTCACGTGACAGCAACGACGTCAGTTGTTAACAACCGGTTGTTCACGAACCAATGCGTCATCGAACGCTTTCGGTTGATCACCGGTTACTTGCGCAGACAAGGCGCAGACGAATAACACGCAGGTGAAAAATACTTATAATAGGGAAGTTTTCGATTTTTCAATTTTATTTTTATATGATAGAGTAACATGTATGAACATCATAGGTGGAAAAAATTTTGCGATACGATAAGTAGTTTTTTTTAAATTAATTTTTAAAGTTCAAGCGCGTGTGACGTCAAATGGCATAGGAAGTGACGTCATGCGCTCTTCCGGTAGGGGAGAGCCGAAGGTCACGCATTCGACTTCGAAGACGAAACGTAAAAGGCTTATCTCCTCGCATTTAACTCCTGGAACATTAAACCTCTCATCCTCTCGGAAATATTCGGATATCATCATTGATGCTACATGAGGAAGATTATTTAGATTTTAACGAATCCGGCCTCCATAGTGTGTTCAAAAGGATTATTGAATTTCTAAAAAATAAAAATATCAGCGCGCTCAAAATGTCCCTAGCGAAAACAAGGGATCTTCGGCGGAAGGCTGCCCATTCGCGCCCTGTGACGTAGGCTTGTGACGTTTTAGAAGATCGCACTTTTGCGCGTGGATTTTTGAAAATTCATTAAAAATCAACCACGGTGTTTTAAAATTCGGCGATGGTGATTTTTTTAGTTTTGAGGGTCAATTAACAATATCCAATAGCCAAAATATGAACATTTAATAGGTTGCAACTTCCCTATTGGTCAAAAATGTCACGTGGTTCCCTCAACCAATCAACCAGCTTAAGTTGAGGTTGTCCTGTAGATCAACCGGTGAGGCTCATAGAACGACATCGGAAGCAACCAGTTAACCGGTAGCTCTCAAGAACGCTGCGGTTAGCAACCGGTTACTCTACGGTCGACCGGTGAGGTTCGTCGAACGCAAGCATTGAGAGATTTCATTGACTGGTAGCTGAAGTAAGCTGTTGAAATTATATTCAAACAAAAGACGGAAATGATTTCCCCAGCTTCCCAAATGTGCCGCTAATATGTGCACTTAAGTGTGATTCTAAGTTAACAAGTATCCTGATCGGGACGCATTTGGAACAAATTCAGATCACATTTCAGTACACTTGCTTTTTAACGGCGCACATTCGGAACACACCTTACTGCATACTTAAGCAACTAGAATGCTTTTTCTTAATTAAATTGTTCCAAACGTCTTTCCAAAAGATACTGAGAAATTGCAGTCTAGTCTTTAATTAGATAAAATACAGCAATTGATGGCTAAATGTGTCAGAATTTATCCACTAACATTTATGCGACTTAAAAATAACGGTATGAAGCATGCGTGATTAATTTAAACTAAATATTTTCCTTTTACATGAATCATATATGACATCGCTATACCTTAAACTGAAAGTATTTTCACAAAAAAAAAAAAAAATCATTTTTTGCCTTGTTAATGAAAGATAATGATTGATTATTTAACAGAAAAAATAATCAATTTCATTAAAACCTTTCGTTTAAAATTAAAATGCTTTCCAATCTAAAGTACGTGAATCTTCAAAGCTACAAACTAACATTTAATTAATGTTTGTGTGAATTCATAATGCATTCTGGAATCAAGCTAATATCATTTACAACTCTTTTGGGAGGGAGACAAATGAGTTTTGGAACTTACCTTTTAATACCTGTGATATCAGTGATTTAATTCAAACTGCGCCTGTCCTCCTTAATGAGAAGTAATATTCGCACTCTCTGTATCCGGATCGATTTTCCATGAACACATGTTTTCGCATTGATTGCATTTGCTTCTCGAAAGAATCAGAGGAGAAAAAAAAAGCTTCCTGCTCCGAAATAAGTACGATCGAATGAAACGAAGTCTTTTCTTTAAATTGATATACTCCGACGTTAAGTAATATGCATTCCGTGTCTTGCCTCTAGCTGATAAATTGCTCCGAAACTTTTAATTTTTATTTTAGATACTTTTACTGCTGAATAAGGAGCTCAAGCTTTTATTTTAATTTTGAACGGTCGGTTTACATGACTTGAGTTTATCTGTATCTATTCAGCCATGAGGAGAATTTATTTTTTACCTAGCGGGTATAGTTAGCTAAGGAAGACGCCTGCCATATCTGTACTTCATTGTCACGTTGAACGAATTTGTTCAAGCAGATTTATAACTGAGAGTTCTATGATTTAATCTTGCATTCAGAGAATTTGTTATTCAGTGAAATTCTGTTGCAATGAATACGAATACAACGAAGCATCCGTTTCAACGAAATAAATTTTCGTTATTGACTTAATTTCCATTAGGTAGATTCAATTTCATCACAATCAAATTCCCTTTAAAACGGAAAAAACATGCTGTATTGTGATGTTTGTTGTAACGGGATTACAAATATTATTTTTTTTTTTTTCAATTACTGTAAAATACTTGGACCCGAAATTTCATACTTTTTACACTGAATGCTTTGTTAAACCCATAATGGGAACTGATAACGTTGTTTTTACCACTTTTCAACGTTCTGCTACCATCTAAAGCCTTTTTAAAACAATAATTTAAATTCTTTACATTTTTTGTCTCTATTTTAAAAATTGGGTTCAAGTCGTCCTACGCTAGGGCTACTTGGTCCCACTCAGCAAATCCATTAGAAAAGCTGTAAAACATATGGTAGTATCAAGAAGGTCCAATGACTTTCAAAAAAAAAAAAAAAAAACTCAAAACGTACATTCTAATAAGTAAACTATTAGTATGAATTGCAAATTATTTTTATAAATTAATATAAAATCAACATATACATAAAAACATATTTTTAGGCATACATAGTTTCTCAAATAGAAATATAATACCTGCTCCTCCTCGCTACTAAATACTACAGGATGCTCTGGTTTGTTTTGTAAACGATCTTTTAGTTTTCTTTTTAGAGTTGATATACTTAATTCAAAATGGGCTGCTGCCACTCTCTAAGACATTTCTCCGGAATTAGTTGAATCTGGACACAATTGTAATTTTTCCTCTAAATAATTCTCATTATTTCCTACTTCAAGATGTTCTCTTTTACTTTCAGACCCATTTCATCCCCAGATCTGCAAATAAACGGATATAAATAGCAACTAACCTCTTCGTTTTAAATGATTACAAACCTTACTAAACATAAGATAAATAAATACCTTTGTGCTGAATAGTAAAGTAAGACAAAACAACGTTAGAAGAAGCACAAATTTGTAAATTACAGCAGACACGTGTTTCGGCGTTACAGGGAACGCCTTTTTGAATGCAAAAAATAATGAGCTTATGGATGAAAAGACATCCGACAAAAGTTTTGTCAAAATTTAAAATTAAAAAAGATATTGCCATCTCTAACATCCTAATATTTAAAGGTAAACTTCACTCAGTTAAAAGTGTTTATCAACAATTAAAAAACAGAAGTTTAACATTTTGAAGCGTTCTATTAATATGCAAAGTTTTATTCTAATCAGAGAGGGATACTTGGAAAGGGTTACTTGTTAGTGAGTGCAGTAGATCCTCGTTTTATGCGGGTTTATTTTACGCGGTTTCAATTATACGCGGTTTAAGATTTGACATCTTTATTTTACTTTACGTGGATGAGTTTCGGTTTTACGCGGATGCGGCAATGCAAACAGATAAAATTTTCCCCTCTTTCATAATCCGAACTATTAAAGTTTGCAGATTACGCGCAATAATGTGCATTTTGGCGTGGTAATTATAGGTGAGCAATGTCGTTCTTTTTCATGATCCGTTCATCAGAAGATCGTTCATTCTTTTGATCCGTTCATTTAACTCGTTCATTTGAACAACTTCGTTCATTTAAAAAAGTTGCAGGTGATCTTTTTGAGCGACATACTCACGTACATTCGAAATGCTTCATTAGAGCAGTAATATTCTTTGAAGGAAAAATAACTAAGAGTATCTAAAAGTAAGAAAATATAATAATTAAAATTCATTCTTTCTCACGAGCATCGTTCACAATATTTAGCTTAGTTTGCTTTGAGGAACAAAAGTGATGTTTTCTTGAGTCAAAAGTACTACTTTTAGTTATTGAAATTGGTGGAATAAGCAAAATAAATGAATAAATAAATAACATGGACCCAGAAAATATTTTTATTTTCCCAACATTTATTTATTTATTTTTTTTTTTTTTAATGTCTGATTTTTGAACCGAAATGTTTCATCGTGTGACGTCACAAGTAATGAAAGCCATCTTATATCAGAGCACGTGGTTGTCTTTTCTGGCAAGATATCGCCTTTTAATGATTATTTCACCAGGAGCAATTTACTGGTGGAACGAGAATTGCTAGTTAAATAAAATATTCATTTAGGGAAGTTTGACAGTGCCCTGAAACTTTATTCTGACATGGCTATCTGCGATCGGCCTGCTCTCACCGGAGATAGCCATGATTCTGGTAACCCTAGCTATTTCCTCACATGTGACGTCAGCAGCGAAAATTAAAATAAAGACTGAATGTAGTTTTTGTTTATTTTTTAGGAGAGAAAATAAGTCAACATAAAGGAAGGGAAAAGTAACTTACCCCATGTTTTTAGCCATGCTCCTTCATAAAAAGATATTTTTGAACAGTGGGACGCAACCCAATTGTTAGCAGTATCTTGCTTGTTATAGTGTTTAAAATTCATATTCGTTTAATATAGAGTAGACCGGGGCACGTTTACGCATGGGGTACGTTTACGCAGTGCCCTTTTTTCAAAACGAATTATAAGTGGAGAGCCAACAGTCGTAACAGATTGATGCTGCTTCCTACCACAAATCCTCACTAGTTTTTGAGCATCAGTCGAGCTTCGGTCTAGCATGCAAAAAGAATAATCTGTTTTCTACCAAGTTGAGTAAATTTTGTGTTAAACGTTTTGAACATTATTGTGGAATGGATAATACTTATTACCCCAGTCAATAAAGGGTATATGTCGGAACAAATTAGGGACAAGCTGAATTTTTGGCAGTTGTTAGTACCCATAGAGGGTAGTATTTTCCCAAAAGTCCCCGCCTCTCCCCCTTGAGTTTTCCCCACTAGCCCCCTTAAGTATAAAATTATAGGCTTTTAAACAAATGGCTACATCTCTACTAAATATTATTCAAATGTTTTAAACATAACATATTTTTAATCGTTATAACATGGCAAATGAGAAATTACCTTAAATTTTTTATGCAATAAATACTTTTTTTGTAATTTCAGCAGTTACGTCATTTTTCATCATTTTTCGTTCTTAATGATGTAATCTTGGGGGCTTCTCATGTCTAATATTAATTATTAAAAAAATGTGCTGCGTAGTTTTTAAAGTAGTTTTTAAGCTTTCCAAAACGATATACATAATATAGAATTATACAGTCAACTTTACGCATAGAACGCGCGACAAGACGGCAAGCACCATCTTGCTAACGCTCTAGAAGCTTTCTTCTTACACCAAATCAAAAGTGTTTGTCAGAAGAAATTAGGGACATGCTGATTTTTTGTCAGGTGTTTGCACCTACGGAAGGGAATATTTTCCCAAAAGTCCGCGTCTCCCCTTGAGCTTCCCCCCCCCCATGTCCCAGCGCGCCTATGTCTCCGTTAAATATTATTCAATTTTTTTAAACATAACATACTTTGAATCCTCTTTGCATGATAAATGACCTTTAAATTGTTTATACGATTAATACTTTTTTTTTTGTAGTTTGAGAAATTACGTCATTTTTCTTATTTTTCTTTTTTAAAGATGTAGTATTTTTCCAAAGATATATAGTACATATAATAGACTTATACAGTCAACTTTACGCATAGAATGCGCGAGGGGACGGCAAGCAGCAACTTGCTGACGAAATAGAGACTTTCTTCTTAATTAGGGAATGGTAGAAATTAGGGACAGGCTGTATTTTTGTCCCTAATTGTACCAAATGAGAGGAATATTATCTCAAAAGTTCCACTCCGCTTCTTGCCCCCAACCAGCCCCTCCCTCCTCAAGTTAGTTAAACGAATTATAAAATTATGAAACAGTTTTTATTTCAAATGCGTATTTTGTATTGGTTTTTAAAAACAAGGCCTAAATTTTGGAAAAAAAAATCTTTGGTTATACCTTTAGGGTAGTTCAGAGTGCAGTGCAATGTGTACTTAAATGTGACTAATTTTCGTTAGGAACTTTGCCTGTTTAAAACTTAATATTTATACAGGGGAGCATTAGAACTGGCAAAGTTTTCAGATACTTTTTTTATTGATAATTATGAGCGTTATTGACACTGTCAAAAAGGTTTTTTTTATCAGGCATATCGATAAAATTGTCAAATTCACACTTGCCTTGATTATAATTTATCTTATCGTTCCGCATTATATTTTTTAACTATTGTGCTAACGTATATTGCCGCTTAACGTAGGATCAATAATCCATTATGTAAGATAATCATGTAGCCCCATTTGTGGAGCAGCTGTGAATAACTATTGTAACAATATTGTTTCTAACTATGGATAAAACTTTACTGTAATCTTTAACTTCAGATTATTCAACTACTAAAATCGAAAAGCTAAGTAGAAGAGCTTCGAAGAAAACTTCATGTGCTTTGCATTTTGAGGACATCACAGTATGCACGACACGAAAGGAACTTTTTTTTTAGAAAATACGAGAAAAAAAAAAGAAAAAGAAAGAAAAGACAGCTGCGAACTATAGTTTTAGAGCTATTAGGCAAAAAAAGAATACAAGAATTGACAGCGGAAGATGTTGCTGATGTACATATAGTAAAATTTACTATTCAGAAGTTTAAAAAATGCTCGAAAGTTGTTGTCTTTGTTTGTGACTCTCTTACTCCAGAAAAGAAAGAAATGTATTTTTTACAAGATTATAGGTGGCAAGGAACCAAGTCTGCTACAGCATTGGCATTTTAATCCAGCAACATAGAGAAATTAGAAGTCTCTTGACTGCTCCTGCAATCACTGGATGTGACACAACATCATGCTTTTATGATTTGGGAAAGATAAAAGTCATCGAAATGATAAAATCTTTAACGGAAACTCAACGGCAAGCATCAATATTTTTGTTAGAAAATATTTCAAAAGACCAACTGCTAATTGAAGTAAATATTTTACTCTTGGACTTTTCGGAATGAGCAGATATGAACTCGTATGAAGCTCGTTACAGTAATTTAATGAGCCTACCCAAAAAGTAAACCTTGCAATCAAATTTTGATACGTCGAAGTTACCTTCAATAACCGGGGCATGCCAATAATATGTACTTACTCCTAGTTTACCTGCAAGTCTTGAACTGACTTAGGAACAATTTACCAACAACTGAATGGGATAGAACTTGGAGTCAATTTAGCGAAAACAGAAAGGGAAAAAAATTATCCTGCCATTAAACTTCTGTAAAAACTTTTGCACCAAATGAACTATTAAATTTGGTGTCGTGCTCATGTAAAGCTGATTGTGGCAAACATTGTATATATAAGAGGGTGGGTTCAGGATTGCCGAGAGCTAAGAGGAGTCCCACCCTCTATGAAAATTAAAATAAAAACTGATATGATTCCGAGTCGAGCCCTCCCAAAGGTCAGACTCCTAGTACAGTGGAACTGTACTCCTAGTTTTGGACTAGGCTGACATGGTCTCTCATTGGCTCTAGGTAGCTTTACGTTCCGCAGCGTTGTGCGAGAACTACGACGGATATTTCTTGTCACATCGCATCAATTATGGACTATGATGAAGAATTAATTCATGATGAATGAATAATATTACTCCATAAATTACCTATTTTTTATTGCTTCAAATTTTGTTGATGAAAAACAATGGAAAAAAATCTAACAAATTGGGGTGAGTGTTAGATTTGGGATGATAATATCACAGTGACGGTCACGCATTCTCTAGTTCGTTTCTCTTTAGAGTTCGTAGATATTTCCAAAGAGTGATGTGTAAAATCACCGTTACAAGAGTTAAAAGCAGTGTTCCTACAACTGTTCAATTATTTTCGAAATAGGAGATTTTTTCTTTAAAATTAATATGTTTTCTAAAATGTCCTAAATATATTAGTTTTAAAGCATAGATTTTCAAGAATAAAATGATGCAAATTGAATGAGTTTAAAATTAAAAGTGACTAAAACATGGTCAGCCTTTATTCACGCGATTAATAACCGAATTCATTGTTGGCCAACAAGGAAATGAAAAGCAATTATTTAAAATTTTTGTCTGTTGTTATTTTCTATTTATGGTATAAGAAGAAAGCTTCTATAGTGCGTTAGCCATTATTTGGTGCTTGCCATCTTGTCGCGCGTTCTGTGCGAAAAGTTGACTGTATAATTCTATAAATGTATATATCTTTGGAAAGCTCTTAGAAACTGCTCTAAAAGCTACGCTGCTTTTTTTTTTCAAATAATGAATATTAGACGTGAGAAGCCCCCAAGATTACATCATTAAGAACGAAAAGTGATGAAAAATGACGTAATTGCTCAAATTCCAAAAAAAAAAAAAAAATACTAATGTATAAAAAAATGTAATGCTAATTTCTCATTTTCCATGTTATAACCATAAAAAATGTTAAATTTAAAAGATTTGAATAATATGTAACGGAGATATAACAGTTTGTTTAAAAACCTATAATTTTATACTTAAGGGGGGCTAGGAGGGAAAGCTGAAGGGGGAGAGGCGAGGACTTTTTGGAAAATGCTCCCGTCCCCAGGTGCTAACACCTGTCAAAAATTCAGCCTGTCCCTAATTTGTTCCGACATTTGATCATTTTTGTCCTTTATTGACTGGACTAAAAGATGAGAAAGAACAAATATGTAAAAATTAGCAGATTTTTTTCTTTTTCTTAGAATTGAATTTGTATGAACCGAAATGTTAAATGTTTTTGCATGTTAAAAATAAATCCAAACTCCTAGACGGGGCAAGTTTACGCGTTTCTTGAGCACCTTTACGCACGTTCTTACTGCGTCTTACTTCTAAACGTGCCCTGACGCTTTGTTTGCTCCGAATTGTCTCAAAACTTTTTAGTATTTTCAGGCTGTCTAGTTTTGAAAATCACTATTTAATTTTTAGTCGAGTTACAAATTCGTACCTTATAGCTTTTTGATCATGTAGTGCAGTCTTCATGCCCGTCCAGCTTTTACTTTATACACTATTCAGTCGGTAATAAATTTGCTTTATTTAAACGATGGTAAAACATTATGTTCAAAACACTAACCGAACCACGTTAGGTGTCATAATGAATATGCGTAAACGTGCCCCATGCCAGGGGCATGTTTACGCAACCGACTTGGACTTAAAAATATTTTTTTTTAACGGTTAAAAACACAAGCTGAGCAACAACCGAATGTACCAATTCTGACTCCATTAACTGCTTCATAAAAACGCAATGTCTAAAATTTCCTACGTTAAAACATAAAATTTAGAAAATTCATTGAAAAAAATCCGCGTAAACGTGCCCCGGTCTATCCTACATACTATTGTTCAATAGGAAGGATTGAAATTTATCTTATGCTATTTTTTTACAAGTGCCTACATTCTTATGCAAGACCACCACTGTTTTACAAAAGCTCATATTTTACGAATTCGATTTCAAAAGAGTATTTCCCGTTGTAGAATAAACAAATATATTGTGCGTGAGAACCTGGTTAGTGCGTAAGGGCCATTTTGAGATAAAGCAAAGTGCTCAAAACAGTGAATTTCACAGAAAGGAACACAAAAAAGGCAGATAATATAGTTTCAAAATGATTACTTAATCATAAATCAGTCTTTAAGCGTGGTAAAAAGCAGTCTTTTCTCATTAAAATATAACTCTGAGTAGGAAAAAGAAAAGGGACAATATTCAACAATCTGGATATTTTCGATTTTTCATAAGTTCTCAAAAACAGACTAATGGTTCAAACATAAAATAACTGATCAGTTAAATGAAAAACTTCAGTTGGTAATAGCTCCAAAATTTGTGGTTGTGTCATATATAAAAAGATTATAAAGGATAAGTAAAGTACAAATAAGACGGAAGTAAAAATCAGTAAGTTAAACTTATAAATCAAAAATTTCAGTAAGTTGATTTTGAAATCAATAGAATCTATAGAATGAAAGACACATATATTGAATAAATGACAGGTAAGACAGAAGTAAAAAGCAGTAAGTTAATTTTTAGAATTAATCATAATTTCAGTAAGTTAATTTTGAAATTAATGAAATGTATTAAATAAAGGACAAATGCATAGAAAAAAGGACACATACGAAAAAATAAAGGACAAATAAGAGAGAAGTAAAACGCGGTAAGTTAATCTCATAGTTAACCATAATTTTAGTAAGTTTATTTTGAAATCAATGGACTGTATATAATAAAGGACACATATTTAGAAGAGAGGACAAATACATCAGAAGTAAAACAAAAAGTAGTTAATCTCATGGTAAACCATAATTTCAGTGAGTTAATTTTGAAATTAATGGAATGTGTGGAATGAATGACAAATGTATAGAATAAAGGACGGATAAGAGAAAAGTAAAACAGAGTGAGAAAATCTCATAGTTAATCATAATTTTAGTAAGTTAATTTTGAAATCATGATAATCATATGTTCTTTGCAAATACGCATTTATAATTCGCAAATCCAATTAATTATAGGGGCGCTACAGCCACTGTCTAATGGCGGATGAAAAAGGTAAAACAAACAAATGCCGTAACTTATAACTTGCATTGACGCTTAGTGAATGACAGTAATTTTTCGTCGTGTTTGTGAGAAGCTTTCTTTTCTATTCTTCTGAAATTACATTACATCACAAACTGTCTGAAGCCTGTAATTTACCCCAAAGAAAACACGTGGAATGGAATGTTTTACCTTTTTCTTTAGTATTATTAATCTCCACAAGGTAGCGTATTCGAACTCTGGAGTTGCGAATAAGTTTTGTGGAAAAAAATAAAAAACCATTTATTCAGTCTACTCCTAGATAAATCCAGCACTAATTGAACACTGGCGTCGCATATTTTTCCTTTCTTCGGATTCCTTCAAACTTCCCTCCGGGTACAGATTTCATTTTCCCTCAAAATATTCCTCTCATTGATGATGCCTTTCTAATCGATTTCATAACTTCTCGGCTGAGCATTATTCATGGATCCGGCCTCACCGACTGTTGCCAGATCCGCCAATATTGGCAGCACGGTATCCGCCAGTCCGGAAATGGGCGAGAGTGATAAAGATCTTGCCGCTCGAACGATCACCAAAATTCACGCCTTCGACGTTGGTAACTCCATACGGCAGAAGAAGTTTTAATTTTTTGTGCATGAACTCTTAAAATGAATTCCAGACTCGTTTATTTCCCATTTATTGTGGTAACAAGGAAAGGGTTGCACAAAAAGATTGTCCTCACTTTGCTATATTCCCATGACTGAAGTATCTTTAACAGAAGTTTAAATCAGACTATTTAGACGATATGTGCGCTAGTGTCATGAAAATTGATCACTTCATAAAACAATGTAGCTGTGTGTAAAACATAAATGAAGCATCTTTAGAAGCACATAGATATAAGTAGCAAAGTTTTTTTTTTTTTTTTTTGTCGTGTCCATGGACAATTAAATGGCTCCGTGTGTCTTCAAGACCGCGCCCGCTAGCTGCAACGCATCTGTGCTGTAGAGGACCTCTCGAAGTTCTGAAGCCAGTGGCACCATACCCAGCTGCAGAACATGTGGGATAAGGGCCGGGCACTCAAGAATGTGATCCGGAGTCAGTTGGGCATCGGTGCAGTTCTTGCAGGGGATATAAGTTCTCGTTTTGTCGGGAAGAATTTTCATCCCTTTATAGTGGTTTGTTCTTAATCTTGCAATTGTAGATGTTAGGATTCTGGGGCAATCAAAGTCGGTGATGAGGGGCTTCTTAAAGTTATGTGGCAGAAGTCTATGTTTTGCGACAGCATTTGAGTCTGCTAGCGTGATGGTGGTGCAAGGTTTGCCAATGTTTCTGCCTTCTTTTGCTAGGGAATCCGCACACTCATTCCCTTCAATATTCACGTGTGCCGGTATCCATTGCAGCATGCAGGATTTCCCATTGCCGTGCAAGTCTTCGAGTAGGGCATTTATGGCAGAGGTGATGTTGGTTGCTCCGTTTTTGATTGCTTCTAAGGCCGCTTTTGAGTCAGAGAAGAT
Organism: Uloborus diversus; assembly: GCF_026930045.1. Classification (NCBI taxonomy): domain Eukaryota; kingdom Metazoa; phylum Arthropoda; class Arachnida; order Araneae; family Uloboridae; genus Uloborus; species Uloborus diversus. The sequence goes on from NC_072731.1 coordinate 131,111,780, forward strand.
TGCCAATCCATCAGTTGGGACTGAGATCTCTTGATTGGTCATGTAAAAGGTGAGTGCCTCCTTAATCGCAAGAAGTTCGCTGGTGAAGTTAGAAGCAATTATGCCTGTGTTGATTTTATGCGTATATTTATCTCCATTTGGAAGGAGGAAGAGAATGCCAGCACCTCCTTTGTTGAGGGATGTGTCAGATGAGCCGTCCGTATAGACAGTCACAAAGTTACCCTGGGAGAACTTTTCAATCGTCTCAAGGCCTTTTTGTCTGAGTGTTTGTGGGTCTTCTTTTTTCGAGCATGGCTGTAGGAGGTTCAAATTAATCTTTGTTTCCTTTGGTGGCTTTCTGGGAAATAGAGGCTCTTGCAAAAAGTTCAAGGTGGAATGCTCTAACTTTATTTGGCTCCTGAAGTAGCAAAGTTAAAATTAAAAAATAAGCTGTGCAAATGACTTTAGAAATTATCATTTATTTTGAGGCAAAATATTTCAATAGTAGTCCAGGTAGGTGGCATTACAGCATTACTCAGAAAAAGATCTAATTTGAAAATTTACTTACGATTTGAACTTTTCATGCTTCTCAAAACTTTACACAAAAACATCCACTGAGTACATTCCTTTGCTTCTCACTGATTCAAATTACATTCATTCGAAAGAAAATAATAGCGAAAGAAAATGCACGAGAACTTTAATCAACTATCTTTCATTTAATACACAATTCAAACTTATGTAAGAAAAAATTACTTTTATTGTATTTCTCCTGCATTTTGTTTTAACTTTACTTTAGAAAAAAATCTTCAGCACATAGTTTTTTCATCAAATGTAACACATACTTTGATCAGGCACAACTTTTTTTTAGCGTTTAAATAATTTTCAAATGCTAGATTTTTTTACAAATGTTTCTTCTACAGCTATGTAGTATCTAAAGCTTTCGAGTATCAATTCAGGAAACTGTTATTATCCGTCTTATTTATTGTTATGCACATAATTTCGAGGTCTCTTTTTTTCTCATGAATCATTTCATAAACTGACTATTTATTAATGTAAAATTAAACCAAATTTTAAGCGGAAAGCTAGCTATGGGAAAAGTTGCACAATGGAGTTGTTTCCTTCAGTCAAAAGTACTACTTTTAGTCAATGAAATTGATATAATAAGCAAAAAGAAAAAAAAACATGGACCCAGAAAATACTTTTATTTTCCCAACGGTTATTTTTTAATTAATTTTTTAAAATGTCCGATTTTTCAAACAAAGCGTGATCTTTGTGACGTCACAACTGATGCACTTTGGCGCATCTTTCTACCGCGTTTCCACGTTATGATAATCAAGAAGCGAATTAAGTATTGCGCTCTGCGCTTGCTATCAACCATATCGTTGCCAATACACGAGAGCAAAGGTGCGAAATAAATATTTTGTTCTGTGAATGGCAACAGTCAATGGCATTTTATCATTTGTGATGTCATCGGCAGAAGCGTCAACAATGAAAGCGCACCGATTGAAAAATTTTCTTTTAATGTTAAACTTAAACAAATTATTTGAAAAAGGTCAGATCCTATGTTTTTAAGCATCCTTTTTCAGAAAAAAATACTTATAAAAAATAAAAAATTTGGAAACGACCCAATGTTCAATAATAATCTTAACATGAAATTTTTTTCCAAAAAATATATTTTAATTTCACAATAAAAGTGAAACATATCCAAAAACAATTAAAGTTTAGTTTTGAACGTCATGCGATAACTAATACATTTGCGTAACCCGGCAAATGCCAAGTGATGAAAAAATCGTGAGCGGAAAAATAAGCCGCTTCCATTATCACCAAGAATATCTTTGCTTGTCATTGAATGCACTACGATTAAATGTTAAATCATGCGAAAGTAAAGTGCTAGTGGTAGGTTAATAATAAAAAAAAAGAAAGAAATCTTTATTATGTCTGGAATTATGTTTGTCAAATGTTCCAACAGTATTCTCAATTAGTTGAAGACATTAGAAACATTTAAACCGCCGTTTCTGTGTGAGTTTTGCTACAAAGCATTATAAATTACTTTTTGAGCAAGATTTATATTTTTAGCAGCAAGTTACCACCACTAAGAAAGGGCTACGGCAGAACTACATGCAATGTATATTCAGTGAATTACCGCCCATTAGCCAGAGCTAAAGCAGAAATACGTGAAATACACCGCCAGCTCAGTCATTTCCAACCGAGGACTGCAGTTTCGTGCTTATTAGCACTCATCAACCCGGCATAGGAAAGTGACTGAGCTGGAGATGGAAAACCTCTTAAGGAAGCCAAGAGTGCGAAACAAACTGGTAGCTAATATGCACGATGAGTGCTAATAAGCACGAAACTGCAGTCCTCGGCTGGAAATGACTGAGCTGGCGGTGTATTTCACGTATTTCTGCTTTAGCCCTGGCTAATGGGCGGTAATTTACTGAATATACCTTGCCTCGCGTTCAATCTTCGAGTTGAACCGAACCACTGCTTCGGTCACTCGTCTGGTCTGCTAATTCTATATTAGTTACCAGTTTGTTTCGCACTCTTGGCTTCCTTAAGAGGTTTTCCATCTCCAGCTCAGTCACTTTCCTATGCCGGGCTGATGAGTGCTAATAAGCACGAAACTGCAGTCCTCGGCTGGAAATGACTGAGCTGGCGGTGTATTTCACGTACATGCAATGCATCAGACAGTCCGGTGATCACATCCTGACACTGCAGTTTCGTTGTTACACTCCTGTTTGTGAAAATTGCACCACCACGAAGGACTTACGCGAGTGTGCTGAAAATTGCAGGAAATGTAAAGTAAGGCATGATATGCAAATGATTAGAATCGCAGACGGGTAGCGCATGCGTATGCTGAGCAGCGCTCGCTGAACGGCGGATCGAACCGAATATAAATAGACGGCTGTAGCGAGGCGTGTATTATTATCGCTGGTTATATGCAAGAGTAAAGGTTAACTGAATCTTTGCTATGCTTCTTCGACGAATTGAAAGCGAAATTTGAGTAAATTTCGGAGTTTAAACGGGGCAGAATCGTCGGTTTTCGTGAAGATGGATTGTCTTATCGTGCAGTAGCCGCTCGTGTGCAGCGTAACAGCAGTACAACCATGCGTTTTTGGAAACAGTGGACGGACGAGGGTCGGACTGCTCGGAAATCCGGGAGTGGAACACAAAATGTGACGTTAGCTCGCGATGACAGACACCTGGTGCATATGGCGCTGACGAACTGCACAGCTTCTTCTAGACAACTGACAGCACAGTGGTCAACAGCTACAGGTGTTTCATTGCGTGCTTCATCAATTCGGAGACGTCTGCTGCAGCGTGGGCTGCGCGCAAGGATTCCTTTATACAGGATTCCTCTCACGCAAAACCATCTCCGCCTGCGGCTACAATGGGCCAATATGCATATATGCTTAGAAGCTGGCGTGCTGATTGGCAGCAGGTCGTCTTTTCTGACGAATCCCGCTTCAATTTGTGGCACCATGATGTCCGAATTCGTGTCAGGCGCTATGCCGACGAACGGCACATTCCGGAGTGCCAGAATGCCACAGTGGACGAACACCCGGAGTTATGGTCTGGGGTGCCATAGCATATCATGGACGATCACAATTGCTACGAATCGTGGGCAATTCGAACAGTACCTGATACATGAAAGAAGTTTTACAGCCCCAAACTATTCCTTTCCTGCAAGGATTGCCAGGTTCTGTATTCCAGCAGGATAATAATCGTCCACATGTCTCCAGGACTGTCAAATCCTACCTTGATTCGCAGCAGGTACAGCTTCTTCCTTGGTCTGCATATTACCCGGATATGTCGCCGATTAAACATGTGTAGGATTTCGTTTGGCGGCGTCTCGCTCGTGATCCTCGTCCTGTTGCTTCGACAGGCGAACTTTGGTTCCGCATACGAACGATATGGAATACTCTTCCGCAGGCAGATATTATTTAAACTTTGTTTCACCCCATGCCGAGTCATGTAGTAGCTCTTATTGCAGCGCGTGGTGGCCACATAAAATCCTAATTTCTATCCCTTTTTATTGCTTGTTCGGTTTGAAAATGTAATCATTTATTTGTACCATTACCACTCAACTGTGTATTAAATTTCATTTAACTATGATGCTTCCTTCATGTTGTTGCAATTTTCACAAACAGGAGTGTATTAGATCTCCACAGGGTTCAACTCGGGAGTTGAAGGCAAATTTTGGGTATTTATAGCAGTAAGTTACCGCCCCTCAGCTTTAATGAGATGACATCTACCTCCAGCTCGGTTATTCACTATTCCTGACAGAGGAGTTCCAATGAGAACGAAACTGCAGTCTCATAATGCGATAACCGGGCTGCCTATATTGTATTTATTGCAGGAATATTTGTATTTTTTTTTATATTTCTTTTTTTTTTTTTTTTGCTCTATCAAATATGATTAATAAACTAACATCCTGTCAAACGTTTTATAAATACGCAAAGCAGTTGAAATCAAATAGATTTGCATATGAATGCAAAATATATACGAACGTGCAAATATGTTTAGTTTGGAGGGAGAGAGAGAGAGAGATGAAAAGAGATAAATGGTTCAATGGATTACTCGGCAAATGAATGAATAGTTGTTATCCTTTCGGATGAAGTACCTCAACCATTGATTAATACAATTAGTTGACTAAGAATATATTTATGCATTTATTAAAGCAACCCGCTTTCCTAAATAGTGCCTATCCTTATTCGTGAAAAAAAAAAAATGCTCATTTATAACGGAAAGTTTCAGTTCCTTTCTCTTTCTACATCGCTACATGTAAATAACTGTAGGTTAAAGTTGCTATTATCTTTTTTTTTTTTTCTTATTTTTTTTTTTTTTTATAGTTCTGAGTACAATTTGAACACATTAAACTATAAGTGTCCTTTGGTAAATAAAGTATTTATATTTATATTCTGTGAGGTGAAATTTCAATTAATGAGCATTAAAAATTTCCTTCTCATAAACTAGATTAATTTTTGAAAAGAAAAGGAAAAAAAAGCTTATGTGAAAGGAAAACTAAAAAGTTAGTTTTAGAAAGACATCAAATTCATTTCTTCACACCGTAAGGCATCATGTTGTTTCAGTTAATATCTTTTTTTAAATTTTAATTATATTAAATTTAGAAACTTGTTTTTTAAATCTACGTAAGAGAAACGAAATGTGTGCTTATATAACGAGTAAAACATTACTACAATGTGAAATACCGAATCTGAATGTTACCTATTCAGATTTCGAAAAAAAAAGCAAATAAAGTACGTGCGACTTTATTACAAAATTTTCGATATACATATAAATTTGTAGCCAGATAATACTAGGATTTTTTTTTTTTTTTTTTTTTTGAAGATTGTTTTCAACTATTGGAGAATATATCCTGCATTCGCTATTATACGTATCCTCATATATATATAATAGCGAATTTACTGATCGAGTAACGCCCCTGACGTCAGCAACGATGAAACTCGCTCCACGTAATGATAATTTGATAGTACTTTTTGGTAATGTTTGATATGCAGGGAAATGCTTTATTTTGACAAGGAAGTGCTGAATTGGATAAACTAACTGTTTTACTGGTAAAACTGTCATTTTAGGAGAATGAAGAAACAAAAAGGTGGTTAACAATGAACGCTATTTGCAGGAGTATAACGTTCATCCACTGGAGTTAGAGTCAAAATATTCAACTATTTAAGTATCATCAACCAGGCGATTGCTTAGTTCAAATGTAAAAACAATTTTCAACTGTCATACCTTGACGGACGATTTTCTAGTAATAATGATAATAGTAAAAATGGAATTTATTTGATAACTTGCAAATTTTATTCTACCTGAACTCATTTTTGAATTGTTAACAGACGCAAAAAAGAATAACAGCAGTTTAAAAAATTATATAATATTTATTTTCAAAGCAAATAATTACTCATATAAAAAAATCGTTTGCGATTTTCTCTACTGCATAAAATGGAGGGCTTAAAACTCCCTTCATTTGGATTCAATCATTACAGTAGTTTCTGGCTTTCATTTACGTTGTCTACGATAAACAGCATTTCGATTTGAATAACGTCCTTTAGATTTCCTGTGACAAAATTGATTAATTACTACTTGTTTATTATATTCCTCACATTATTATCTTCATCAGCAGCATCATCATCATCCACATCGTTTTAAAAAAGGGTTTATGCTAATGATACAACTTTTAAGTAAAGCACTTTAAAATAGTCACAAATGCATTTTACTTCGCCTTCTACGTCAAAAGCTTTTGCCAATAAGAAATCTTCAAAGCATACTCTATTAGTACTATTTCAAGGAGATTTTTTGACATATTAAAAATTTATCAAAAAAGTTTCGCACGATAGTAAAACATTGGAATTAAGAGTACAGATTGAGATATTTCGGACCAAACCTTTCTGCTTGCATTAGACTGTTGTTTCAGAAGCTCCAAGCGGAAGAGAAAGACACAGAGACTGACATTCACGCATTCCACTATCCCCCCTTTTTCATGCAATTTTTCAATACATAGGGATTTTTTTCTGCTTTTTTTAATTACGGGACGCTCCCGCGTCCCGTAATAAACGTCCCGCCGTCAAGAGAACCAATCGTCGGCAGCCAACAAAAGCAAATCCACCGCCAAGTAAGACCAAAGAAAATAAAAGCGTCCAAGAACAGTTTACACGACAGAACAAGTTTGGTTTTCTGGGTTTTTCACCCTTCTGTATCTCAGCCCCATGAAGACCCCCGGTGTTGATTTTTGGTATACACAATCTGG